>NW_015505518.1:390112-398182 GCF_001515645.1 Sinocyclocheilus grahami | reverse complement strand
CCTGATCCGGAGGCAGCCATCTTCCTTGCTATGTCGCTCCATAGCTCCTTTTTGTTGCTGTTGCACAAGTTATTCCGAAAGCTGGAAAACAGTGTCACCTTGTGCAAGCTCACCTCGTCCAGCAAAATTTCAAGTTCCTCTGACGAGAAGCTTGGTGCCCTTTTTTTACGTTGCTTCCCCACCATATTCTGTATCTAACTCTCTCTCTCTGTTCATTGTAGATAGGTTGCTTTTTATTGAAAACATTAACCAATGGCAATCAATACCACATTAAACAGAAGTAACTGCAGCTGCTTGCCAATCAATTCTGATTGTAAAGTACCTTACCATTAATATAAAAGTGTATTACATAATTTTTAGAAGTCGTTAAACCCATGTCAAGAAGCGTCACAAGTGGCACAACGGGATAAGGAGGGTGGATGATTAGCGAGGGATACCCGGTTCGTCTACCCGTCACAACATGTCGTGTGAACATATTACTGACAATTTGATAATTTAATTAATAGTCTATATTTTACGGATAACTTAAACTATGTTAAAATAAATGTTACTGGAATAATTTGAGGAATGTTTCATTTGCATAGAACGTGTTGTCTTTCTTAATGCCGTAATGCACCTTCGCGTGAAGTGGAAAATTGATTCCTGAGCAATCGATGCCAACTAATTCAGCACCTTCACTTGGGACAGCGCCTCTGTAACGTCGAACGTAAGAGGCAGCATGTTAAGAAGCTTCCTAAGGGACACTTCAGGGAACACACTTAGGAACATAAACAACTTTGGTAAGATATATCTTTCGAGTCTTCTTAGCGCGCTAAGAGCGAGCGTTATCGGTGAACCGGGCCCAGATCATTAATGACAACGAAAATCAGACCATCAACACATTATTGAAGAAAAATGGCAAGTCGATATTGCTTAATTTCAAAGAATGTTCAGTTTATACAAGTTCATGCAGATTTAGTCAAATTAGGGATACACTGATATTCAAGCCAATATAATATTTTCATGTTATGGCTGATAATCATAAAATAGCAAATATTTAACTTCAATAGACTTTTGTCTAAATAAATCAAATAAAAACACTAACTAAACTCCATTATATATTATTTGAAATTCAAGAGAATTTAGACATTACAATATTATTATGTACAGTATTAAAAAAATGGATATTCATTTTGCTATAGATCAGGGTTGCCAGGTCTGTGTAACAAATCCAGCCAAATTGGTACTCAAAACTAGCCCAATCGCATTCCGGGGGAAATTGGGTATCAAAATCAAGTTCCAGGAGGGGTCAACAGAATAACATATATATATATATATATATATATATATTGCTCCTTGTTAGTTCTTGTTATCTAATTTGTTAACATCTGTTAATTCATGAATCCTTATTGTAAAGTGTTAATATTTATTAATATATATTTTATAAATATATATTTTATTTATAATTTATATTTATTTATTAACAAAATATTGGTTTGGGGTCAATCTTTTTGTTGTTGTTGACAGAAATGAATACTTTTATTTAGCAAGAATGCATTTTGATCAAAAGTGACAGTAAAAAACGTGTAAATTACAAATTCTATCAAATTAATGCTGTTCTTTTGAACTTTCTATTCTATTTCTATTCTAATCCCGAATTTCTTTTTTTTTATCATTGTTTCCGAAAAGATAAAACAATAGTAATGGCTGCTGAAAATGCAGCTTTGCCATCGCAGGTATGAATTACATAAAGTATTAAAATATATATCACAAAATAAAACAGTAGTTTGAAATAATAAATGTTAGTTTGTAATAATTTATTTTGAAATAATAAATATTATTTCACAATATTACTGCTTTTACTGTATCTAATTATATAAATGCTGCCTTGGTAAGCATAAGAAACATATTTCAAAAATATAAAAAAAAATCTTACAGACCCTAAACCTGTCACGCTACTGTGTTGAAGAACAAACACAAACATGATGAAGATATGAAGTCTTTAATAAATCCACAGAAGATAAATCCAAACAGAGAGAAGGATTATAACATGCATAACATTGACGAGACCTGACATCAATGAACAGAACCATGGTAACTTAAATACACATGCAAACAAGGATAATTAAATCACATACACCTGAACTGAATGACGAACCAAATGAGTGACCATGACAACAAAGGCAGGGAGAAAAAGGTGCAAATGAAAACAAAGTTCAAACTGAAAGATACTGTGACAAAATCTTTGAATGGTACAGTAGTATATACAGTATATGAAGTCTCTATAGAACATGTGTGTGCATAAATTTAACCAGCCTGAAAAATACCATTATTTAGCATGATTTGAGAAAATGCAGTAAAATTGATGATACTGTTGTGGTTGGATTTTATTGCTGATATGTAATGTCACTGAAATGTAGTATGTCATTGAAATGTCCAGTTCTGAAGATTGAAGTCTTTCTTCATTCACATAGATATGACCTGTATTGTCTTTAACCATGATGGTCACTATAGAACCAGTCATAGAAGACACTGTACAGCCCTTCACACAAAGACTGTTACTTGTTGTGTCCTGCCATAGTTGTGTGCTTAGAGCATTTCAGTGCTTTTTTAATTAGGATGCTTTAAAAGTAGTTGCCTGTGTAGACGGTAGACTCACAAGGGTTTGGAACAGAGCCACACTGTCTATACTTTTCCCCCTCAGCGTTTTCCATTCTCACATGAATATTCATACACATACATCCACATGTTCCTCTTTCTCTTTCTTTTCCGCCAAGGTCAGAGTTGTGTAGCAGGTGTAACAGACTTGTGCCTGCTGTTAAGTCAGTGGAGGTCTGAACTGCTGGAAACAGATGTGATGGTACACATCGTGCTGTGTAACTACCTGCAATGTGCTTCATTAAGATGACTGTGTTTGAAAGAGGCAGAAAAAAGGGAGAGAAAATTAGAGGGAAAATAATGGCTATGCAGATTTGTTTTGGCCAAATAAGAAAGAAGGTAATAAAAAAGATGAGACGGAGGGAGAAAAGTGCAGAAAGAGAAGGAAATGTCAGAGGGACTTTTTGTAAATGCCACACAGTGAAAAACAGGGAGTCAAGTACATTTATTTTGTCATCTTGGAGAAAAGGAAAAACAGAAGGGGAAAATAACTGCAGACACTTGCAGTGTTAAATACACCGTGCAAACAAATATTACCTAAACTTTAAAACAACATTCTCAAGATTTTTGCAGCTGCATGCATAATCACGACTGTCTCAAGGAGACCTATTTTAAGCAGTTATTGGAAACTCAGTACACCCGATGCAATCAGGGTGTTTAAAGGGGCAGCCATTGCTGCTGAAACCTGGTGGTAAATCAATGAACCCCATCCGGAACAGCCTTTGTTTTAATGGAACATGTTCTATTATATTTCTCAAGAAGGGCACTATTCATCCAACTCACACTGCAGTGTATAAAAGACAAAATCAGAATATCAGATATATCGTAATGCTTGAGACCAGGATTGCCAATCATTAAAAAAGTTTTGTAATTAATTGTTCATAATATTAACAATTAATCATGTATATATATATCAAAATGAAGAAATTCATAAGAATTCATAAAGATTACATTATTTTGGAGGATGAAATCACTGATTAGACAAAAGTGGCTTTAGAAGTCAAATATAATGTTTGTTGTATTTCATATCATTGAATGTAAGCTTATCACAGGTCAGCTGTCTAGTGTTTTTATGAACTAAAACTAAAACTAAAACTATTTCAAAAATTGTATTGAAATAAAGCTGAAATAAAATAAAAATAGATGAGATGAAAAAACTTCAGCAACCTAATTAAATAAATTTAAGTACTAAAATTATTAAAACTGAAATAAAAATAAATTTAATGCTAATTATAAAAAACAAAAAACTAATAAAAATGACAAAAGCACATAAAAAAATTACTAAATTGGAAACTAAGGTTAAATTAAAAACTGAAAAAAAGTAATTTATTATTGTAAATTATTATAATTCTATTAATAATAATATATAATTCTATTATTATAATAATATAAAAAAAAATTTTAACAAACATTTTTTTGTCTGTCTGTCCAAGCTAGACTTAAAGGGGTGGTTGATTGCGATTTCACTTTTTTAACGTTAGTTAGTGTGTAATGTTGCTGTTTGATCATAAACAATATCTGCAAAGTTACGAAGCTGAAAGTTCAATGCAAACGGAGATATCGTCTTTTAAAATTCTGGCAGTTTAATGCCTACAAAAACGAGTAAGGGACTACAACGAGTCAAGACCCCAGAATTTTACATAAACCCCGCCTCAGGGAACACGCAGCAAAGAGGGCAGGCCATGCTGTGCTGCTTTAGAGAAGAGGAAGAGAAAACTAGAGGTGCATGTAAAAATCTATTCATATATGAATCACGAATCTGTCTTCTAATGATTCTAATGGATTCACAAGTTTGTGAATGTTCTAAAGCAGCGGTTCTTAATACTGTTCCTCACGTCCCCTGCACTGCACACGCTCTACATCTCTCTCTCTCTCTATCTCTCTCATTCAGATAATCAGCTCAGTGAATACACTTATTTTCACATACTATAGTTATGAGAAGCATTATACATGGACGCGCGTGTGGTTGCCGAACTGTATTAAAGCTTTAATCAGAATAAAACCGTATATTAAAAGCTAACATAAGCAGTAACATTTACAAATAACAGCGTATCTAAAAGTATGAGACAGTTTATAAGACAAAAAATCTTAGGCCTACCATTAAAAAAATACCGTGAAAAATAATATTTAATATTATTATATAATAATAATAGTATTTTAACAAACTAAGCATTAACACATGTTAGACTGCACCCCATAAACACAATCAAGCCTATAAAAAAAAAGGCACAATATGTATTTTTCGCCGCTAGAGGGCGCATATTCAAAATAAACAAAGAGGCAAGGGCATAGTTTGATGACGCTGTGACTGAGTGTGGAATCATGGGAGTTGTGGTCTTCATCCCCACAGCCGATGCAATCCGACGGGGCTCGGGCAGAAATCAGGTTGATGGATGAGCTAATGATTTATTAACGTAGTAGAATGAAGCAGAGTGAGGCTGAAAGCCGTCGAAGTGAAACGAGGCCGCTGAACGAGCGTGACACGGCTCGAAAGCAGCGGAGCTTTTATTATGCCACAGTCGACTGCTTCCGCTCCTTCCGGTCGTGCGTATGTGGGGTAAAGCAGCACTGTTTTATCATACTAGACACATTTGAAAGTTCTGTTATAATGCTACTCTGTGCGGTCGTCACCGGTCTAATAAAACGCATAACATATTAAAGCGTCTTTGGTGTTTCCATATTTTCTAATTAACAAAACCGGAAATCGAGGGGTTATGACGTCATTAGCAAGCGACACAATGACACTATGTACATGGTCGGTGTCACTAGTTAAAATTGCTTATTTCTCTGGATTTAAACATTCTTACAAACAATAGTGTAAGTACACAAGTCAGCAAAATATATGACACTGTTCTAGTGGTGTTTGAATATTTTAATAAAAAAATCTTACATATTGTGCCTTTAAGGGCCGTGTTCTTGTATTATGTTTTTGCTTTTTAATTATTTAATTGTTAATTTAGATATGCAACATAATTAAACTCTAAAAAACACTGGGTTAAAAACAACCCAAGGGCTGGGTAAATATAGGACAGAACCTTCATACATTAAATACTGTTTACAGATTCACTTAAGTCCTCTAAACCTTTCTAAAATACTCCACACAACCACTGGTTTGCATGATAGCTTCCTTTATTTATCATTTACAGCATTGTTTATATCGTTTTTAATAGGCTATACATATTGCCTATATTTAAACTCGTTTAACAAACATTAGAAGAAAAATTCAACATTAAACAGAAGTAATTCACGTGTAATCGACCAGTCTCTGTTATTCTGTTTCCACCGTAACGGCGCTGGTTTTCGTGCCCGAGCTGGAGTCATGTTCGGCGGGGAACCGCTTACAGACCGCCGCCCGGCATTTCACTCTAGCCGAAACATGCTGTGACTCCATAACCTGCCAGTAAACAAACAATAAACAGCTCTGAGGACATGTTTTAACATCCAAAGTATTATATTCTGTATGTTTATGAATAAAATCGTTTATTTTATGCAAAGCATCAGGCTTTTCCATCACGCGAAAAGACCGCAGACACTCGTTCAACGTGATTCACACCGCGCGCCTGTATGTTGCTCTGCATAAAATTGAACGATATACAGCACAGTAACGATTTTATAGATAAAATAAAATGTACACAAACCTGTATTTTACCGAAGAATGCATCAATTCGATGGCGCTTAGAACTGCTCTCTCGTGAAGTGAAGACGCAAAATCCCCGCGATAAATCTGACCCAGGATCTGAGTAACACAAAAACTACCCAAACATTGGGTTGTTACATTTGACCCAGGAGCTGGGTAACACAAAAACTACCCAAACATTGGGTTGTTACATTTGACCCAGGAGCTGGGTAACACAAAAACTACCCAAACACTGAAAAAATAACCCAAAAAAATTACCCAAAAGGCGCAACTCAGCATTTGGGTTAAAAAAACAACCCAGGATTATTTTAGAGTGTATGATTCAAAACACAGGAATAAATCAACCAGAATGAATTGCCAAATGACCCATGATTTTCCCCCATGATGCCATAGTGTGACCTGAAGTAGGCCATGTGTGCAAAAGTGTACTCAAGAGTTGACTCCAATTTGTAAAATACAATAACTTTTTAATTGTGTGATTTTTATGTCTCCCATTAATTTTAGATGTATGTAGATCTGGTTTAAACGCATTGGGAATGTACAACTCGTCTGTCAGCAATCTCTTTGTTCTAGATCTGTTTTTTGACATATCTGCAGGCTGTTAAAAGGAGAGGAGCTCTTTTTTGTGTTGGTGTAGGGTTGTGAAAACATGCAACATCCTCTTGTAAGCCACTGAGGAGCTCGATAAGGGGCTAATTGAATTAGCGGAAACATTTTACCGTGCTTGATGCTCTTCCATCCAACCACACATACATAAACGTTATCTTTGTTTTATGACTCTTTTTCGTTCCCAAGAGCAGTGGAGTGGATGGAAGTCTGTAGATTTGCATTATATGCACGCAGAAATGACAAAAGAGAAATAATCTAGTATACGTACATAAGTCATTATGAGTAATATTAAAGGGGTCATATGAGGCTGCTAAAAGGAACATTATTTTGTGTATTTGGTGTAATGAAATGTTAATGCGGTTTAAGGTTCAAAAAACACATTATTTTCCACATACTGTACATTATTGCTTCTCCTCTATGCCCCGCCTTTCTGAAACACGTTGATTTTTACAAAGCTCATCAGTCTGAAAAGCGAGGTGTGCTCTGATTGACCAGATATCTAGTGCGTTGTGATTGGTCGAATACCTCAAGTGTGTGACGGAAATGTTACGCCCCTTACCATATTGTGATGCTTTTTCTCGGCCGGAGCGACGAGACAAAAACAGTAATACCCATTATAAACGAGGCATTTTACGTGTTGCATTGCATCGTGCCGCGTAAACATAAAACCATGTCTGCATTTGTGATAGGAGAAATGACAAACTACAAACGCTACTCTACACTGCTCAAAACTCGCCGTTTGAATCATCAGTGGCAAATTCTTTAAATATAAAAACATACTTACAGTCTGTGAGTCAGAACAGCCAGCATTGTAGTCTACTCTCCCAGGATCAGGAAACAGTCCTCCATAAAATGTGCTGCACACATCTGAATATTTGGGTTGAAGTGTTCTGGAACAGTGTTGTAAATACAACTTAACCACTGATTTCTAGTCCTCTTTTGGAAGGCCAAACAAAGTAGTTTCGCTTTCACAACGAAACACAGCGTCACACACGGCGGTCTTGAGTGAGCGGAGGCCGGAGGCCTAGAGTGAGCGGAGGCGGGCGGTCTTGCGGCAACCACATGGGACGACCCCGGGCTGGACTCCGCTTCATCCACGGTGAAAGCCGATCCGGTGATCCACAACGCGAAGTTGATGTATTTCCTCAGCGACCAGCACGGATCAGCTCCAGGCATGACGAAGCGGA
>NW_015505518.1:337650-389313 GCF_001515645.1 Sinocyclocheilus grahami | reverse complement strand
GCTAAGTTTGATGGTGTTTCTAGTATTTAAACCGGGCTGTTTAACACACCCCAAATGGTGCTTTGACCAATTAGATGTCGTCGTTGCTCGGGGGGTTTTGTATATTCCTCCTCCCCATTCATAAATCAACTGTTATCTCATTATTCACATGATCCGCGTTTTTCCCGCTCTGGCAGAGTATACATTTTGGACATGATTTCTATAATAAAAATGATACATTAAGTGATTAGGTGATTAGAATAAGCGTTTCAAGCATGAAGATTCAAACACACACATACTAAACATGAATAGCAAATCTTAAATAGTTATTGGTCCTTTTAGTGTCATTTAGATGCATATTCACATGGAAATGAAGTTTCTTTGGCATTCTGTGGATGTAAGGATACGTTCTGTGAAGACCAGAGAGGTTAAAATGTCTGTATGGAATGTTTTAGTCGGTTCTCTGTCGTGAGGTGGGGGGAGAAGTTAATCTGAAGAGCTTGTGATCACTATCACATGTTTCCATGTGACAGTCACGCTGTGCATCTCTTTTGACCATTATTCTTAATAACTTGCCCCCAAAATTTACAATCTCCTTGGAATGGTCAATAAGTGTTCCTTTGTTTTAATGTTGAAATCTGTTCTGTGAAAGAGTGGTTTAGGCTTGCTTCAGACTGGCTAGGGTCTGATTTATGACATCCTGTTGTCTTGGGCCTCTTGTGGAATTTTGTGCTCCTAATGTTTCAACCATGTTTTGACCAAAACTTAGATTGTCTGATTCGGTCTGATATCCTACACGGATATCGTCCTCTTTTGGAAGACCAAACAAAGTAGTTTCACTTTTACAACGAAATACACAGCGCCTTCACAACATGGCAGCGGCGGCAACAACAATACTGCAGCGAGAATAAAAGTTACGCTTCTTTCTATGCGTGAACATTTGGGCCGTGTTATGCAAATCTCCCCACATTGTGGCGTAGACATGTGGGGGCGTGTTAGAACGAGCCGTTTTAGGTAGGCGTGGTTGACTCTTAACTTTTATAAAACCTATCTCTTTGGATTTGAGACATTAGTCTTTGCAACTTTACAGATCTTCTTTATGCACCAAGAGCTTGCAACACTCCTAAGAGAAAGGAAAACTTGAAATCGCATCATATGACCCCTTTAAGATGTTTCTAATTCTGTGACTTTACCTCTTGACACCATAATCAGTTGGACTCCATACACCCTGCTAACTCTAGGCGAACGATGTGCTGGCTTATCCGTCCCGTGTGCTTTACCCAGTGTTAATGGGGAGTCATAGGAGCACTGGAATACTTAACGAGCACAGTTGCACTGCTAATTTCATGCTTAATGGGAACACACGCCTCTCTCACTGGCACACGGAAGCATTAGATGTTCATGTCGTATTAAGCTGGGACAGTGTAGACGGAGTGTGTTGTCAAACTGCTCATCAGATGCACCTGCCTGGCCGGTTCATGCAACACATTCGCTCACGTGTACTTTGGGATACGCACACACATTGAGAGAGAGAGAGAGCATAGTGCTTTCTCTTCTGCATTTGCACTTTCAGTCATTTGTGCCTGTAATGTTTTAATACGCCACATCTGTCCACTGTTTTTCAAATGTTTTATTTAATCAGTTAGTGTTGTGAATCTGCATTAATGCATTTTTGCATTTGTGATAATTTGATTCTGTTATTCTGCAACATTGATTCACAACACAGCAGGTTTCTAAAGTCCACACTGAAAATCTGGGATACAATCTAACCTAAAATATTATATTTAAACTTGGAAATTAATGGCAAATATATATGAAAAAAAAACTTTTTTCAAATTAAAAAATGTATTCAGTAATTTAAAAAGATTATTGAACATTTCATTTAAAAAGAAAATCAATGAATCTAAAATATTTCAGATTGTATAATATTTCTCTGCTACTAATCAAATAAGCAAATGTATGACATGATGTGAACTCATCAAGAGTGCTGCTGCCATTAAAGGAATAGCTCACCCAAAAATAAAAATGTACTCACCCTCAGGCCATCCAAGATGTAAATGAGTTTGTTTCTTCATCGGAACAGATTTAAAGAAATGTAGCATAACATCACTTGCTCACCAATGGATCCTCTGCAGTGAATGGGTGCCGTCAGAATGAGAGTCCAAACATATGATAAAAACATCACAATAATCCACAAGTAATCCACATGACTCCAGTCCATCAATTAACATATTCTGAAGTGAAAAGTTCTTTATTTGAACAAAACAAATCCATCATTAAACCATCACTTCTGGCCAAAAATACCAGTCCATAATCCATATTAACACTTCATCCACTGAAAAAGTCTTATAAAAGTCCTGTTTTCTTCTCACATCAAAATGCACTGACATATTTGTTTAGATCTGTTTTGGACTGTTTTCGCTTGAAAATTGTGCTTGATCTGTGCTTATTTCTCTCCTTATTCAGAAGAGTTGATTTTTTTCACTATAAAGTGATATTATGGATAAAGGACATGTATTTTAGCTGTAAGCAACAGTTTGAAGTTAAAAACATCTTAATGTTGGATTTTTTTCTTACAAACATGCAGCTTTTCACTTCACAAGACTTTAATTGATGGACTGGAGTCGTGTGGATTTGTTGTGGATTATTGTGATGGGTTTATCAGCTGTTTGGACTCTCATTCTGACGGCACCCATTCACTGCAGAGGATCCATTGGTGAGCAAGTGATGTAATGCTAAAGTTCTCCATATCTGTTCTGAAACAAACGCATCTACATCTTAGACTGGGTGAATACATTTTCAGCATTTTAAATGTTTTTTTTGTTTTGATTTTTTTACTTTTACAGCAAAATGCACACAACCCAAATAAAACATTTTCAGATTCATTGCAATTTTTCAATTCAACATTTTACTTAAAACAAACAAACAAAAAAAAGTATTTTCACTGGTGGACTTACTAATGGATACTGTTTTTAAAGCCTGCACTATCAGTGTCAGACTGATACAATCAATTTTTTCTTTCAAAAGATCCTGCTCCTCTCCATAAATCTCTCTGCTGTAAAAAAAAATCCTTGTTGCACACAAACACTTCAGAAGTGTTGATTATTGATTGAAAGCCTGTTGCTTTTTCAGCATCGCAGGGGAAGCCATGCAACAATTTCACATTTGCATCTTGCGAGTGAACACTTGTGACCCATGTTTCAGTGTGCTGTTTCTCACTGTTTGAAAAGATGTGGTGTCACACAGTGTCATGAATACAGTAGTTATGACACATTGCTAATGTAGAAAAGCATTATATTGCACGTCTCAACGTTTAAACCTGGAAGAAAATAGTACCAAAAAATGTATCTAATTTAACTGCTTTCCTCTTTAATCGTATAAATAATTATAAATAAAAACATAAATAAAAAAAAATATATTTTTTTTCTGTTCAAAAACTGTTCAAAAGTTTGGGGTCGGTAAGATTTTTAAAAATTCTTTTTGAAAGAATCTGCATTTATTTGATCAAAAATACAATAAAACAGTATTATTGTGAAATATCATTACAATTTAAAATTTTCTATTTTAATATATTTTAAAATATAACTTATTCCTGTGAAGTTAAAACTTAATTTTCGGCAGCCATTACTCCAGTTTTCAGTGTCACATGATCCTTCAGAAATCACTCTAATATGCTGATTTGGAGCTCAAGAAATATTTTCTTCTTACTTTGTGCTGTTTAATATATTTGTGGAAACTGTGATTTATATATATTTTTAGGATTCTTTGATGACTAGAAAGTTCAAAAGAACAGCTTTTATTAGAATTTTTTTTTTTGGTAACTTTGTGAAAGCCTTCACTGTCACTTTTGATAAATGTTATGCTTCCAAGCTGAATAAAAGAATGACATTTTATTACAAATTATGTTATTGTCATGGCAATTTGAGTAATTTGTGAATGCCTTCGTAATTGTCTCTTTTTTGCTATAATGACAGCAGCGCTTGAGCTGCATTTACGCCACAGTTTTGAGCAAAATCTAATGAACATGTTCTTCAGAATGAATTAAGAATGATCCGAAGAACATCGGACCATTCATTTCTAGGTATTTCTAGCCTAAGATTGGTATTTGAATCCCAGATTTTCAGCATGGTCTCAGACCAAAAAATTTCCATAGCCTTCAAATGCAGTGTTCAAAGCAGATCTTTGGATCATTTCTAAGTCTGAATGCAAGAAAACACTGATCAAACGGCTGCCGAATGAGTGAATGCTACTGGAAAAAAGCAAGAATGGATGGAGAGAAGAAAGGATGAATATGACAGCTGGAGAGGGAGGTAGAAAAAGACTAGAGTGGGAGAGAGAGAGGAAAAGAAGAGGGGACTTTTAAAATGAAACACGTGGGTGTGAAACAGAGGAAGAGGAACATGCAGTTACAACACACATCTAAATGGAGGCATTCAAAAAGACAAAGAACAGTTTGAAACAGAAGAAACGTGACTTGGAGAAATGTGGCATTAAGGGATGATCACAGAAAGATGAAGAGGGTGAAAAAGAAGTGTTATAGGACAATTCGATGGAGAAAGAGAGAATATAAAAGAGCCACTGTGGTTCCCAAGCACAGATGGGGGTGTGAAAGCATGCATGTGAACAAACGACTGAGATGTGTGACATGCCACAGGAGGTGGTGGTTAAATAGAGGGGATTGAGGAGTGTTTTCAACCCTGTCTTTTTCTTAATAATTACTTTTACATGCTCTCTCTCTCTCATCCACTCTCTTTCTGTCTTTCTCTACCCCACCCCAACCCCAAACACACTCTGTGGGCTGCATTGGTTGGCATGGCAACCGCTGCTACATACATTTCTATATATATGTAGAAGGAACGCGGGAGAGAAAGACAATGAAGGAGTCAGGAAAAGGCAGAAGAGGAGATTCAGAGCAGGAATGTTTAAATTGCTTTGCATATAAATTTAGTCTGTATAGGGAACAAGTGTACATCGATATATCACTTTACATGAAGTGGGCAGGAAATTCAGCCACCATTCATTGTGGTCAGTGACACGTAGTGAGAAAGACCTGATTTCTGTGCTTTTCATGGGTAAAGAAAGGGGAATGGATGTGTTATATTTGATGCATGTATGCACATTTGAAAGTATGGCCATTTATATTTATATTTAAGACCTGTAATCTGTGCATCTCATTGTGCATCGCGGACATTGCAGGGTGCCAAATGAGCCATTTTTGTCAAGTGAATTGGTCAATGTGTAGGGAGCAGTAAGCACTGCATAGGGACTCTGTGAATTGGAACACAGGTTGTGAGTTATTGAAAGGGCAAAGCAAGCACCAGAGGTTGCGGTCAGGCTAAGAGCACATTAAATACACACTCTTCAAAGTTCTCAGCTCAGATGGGAGGCTTTACATGGGTGAAGTGGAGGGAATTGTACAGTGTGGTACATAATAAAAGTTAAACATTATTTTTAAGCCTCACTGTGGCTACAACCACCCTTAAAGGAGTGTTCATGGTTGAATACAAGTACTGCAAGAACATGTAAATATAGCGTAGCGTTAGTTCTGACAGGTCACGTTAGTCAAGCTCGCATCAGCTGACTCTCAGCTGATCCTCATCAACCTATGGGAATACGACACCTAAGTATTCATATATAAGGTCCCGCAGTAGTATCAGCAGTTTTCGCATTGCTCAATAGCTAATTACCCTCCTCCATCCCCAACTCCTCCTCTGTCAGTCAAGATTCAGCCTTCTGATTCTCCTTTGAATCAGACTAAATGTGTACATAACATTATTGAACTTTAACGATATCTGCAATACATTTATGTTGGTTTTGTTCTGTTTACCCTGGGGGGTTATCGCTGCTCTCCCTGCTCTCATCCATGCTAGGCTGCATGGATGAGCAGGGAGTTCTTGCCCAGAATGGAACCATACCGCCAATCCAAACTGTATGCTAATTGTCAATCATCTTTGACGATAGTGGTCCTGACAGAAATGTTAATGTTGATTCCACAGAACCAACCACAAAAAAGTCATATTTTTGTTATGCCAACCTGCTGATTATTGTACTGTACAAATGTTTAAATGATCATTAGTTAGAAAGATATATTTCTAATCTAGGGGGATAAACTATGATTATGCGTTACGGATATAAATTGTTCCAGTGTTTTACAGATTGTCATGTTTCTGTGGCAGCTTTAAGATTATTGTGCAAAAATGATCATATTTACCTGCTTTATGGCATCACATCATGACAACAAAGTTAAAATTGAATATAGCATTACACAGAATAAATTAAATTAGCCACTGTTTCCAAGGTATAACCACAAGATCTTAAGGCTGTGACAAACTGAACAGGCATCAAAGAACTAGCTACAAAAACACAGGCAACTGTGCTGCCTTGCGTTGCCTGCATCTGGGCCAAAAAGTTGCGCTTGAACATAGACAGCGGCCAAGTAGCACATACATTTTGTGCCTACGTCAAAAAATAACTCTGTACCAGCAGGTGGCAATAGTCTATATTTGTCATTCAAAAAGAAAAAACGAAACTAGGACTGCAGATATACAAACCAAAAACAAAGCAGCCCTTGCTTATATCCTTGCTTATATTTTTGATTAATCATGTTGATCCCTTGGTCACTTAACTTTCTTCATTCCAAATGTCCATTTTGTTGTGAAAATATTTATGTATTGGGATATAAATGTAATGGCGCTTTTCCACTGCATGGTACGGCACGGTACGGTTCACTTTTTGAACAGCCTTCTGTGTGTCCTTTTGATTTCATCATTCGCTCGCTTTCATCACTTTCACTTTTCTTCTCGTGCACTGGTTCACTAAGCTGAACAGACAATCAGAGCATTCAACATGCTCAATTGACCAAAAAGCCGCCAACGGGCTCTAACTAGTGTCAGCGGAGCAGAACACACCGCAGAAACTGAGCTGACAGACGCTCAGCAACGGCTTGGTGAACTGTGTTTTTGTAAAGTTTGCTTGATTTTTTCAAGGTTTACAAAGTTCGCCCCATGTACGTTCATTGTAACTACCTTACTGTAACCTCATTTTTTTCTTGTTTTGAGGTGCGAGTCCAAATGATACATTTCTGTGGTTATCTAAATGTGCCACAAATGCTGTGATTACAGCTTAACTTGAACCCAAAACATTCGAATTTAGAAGTTGGAATTGTTCCGCTACTGTGCCTCTTCATAGCTTCAATTTAAATTGCATACACAAATACCTTTGTCGTGTCTCCTACATAGGCTAATAAAGTCACTTTTCTGTGCTGTATAGCCAGTGAAATGCATTGTCTTTCAGCCCGAATACATATTCTGCATTGGGGAGATAGAGACGGCGCTATTGTTCTCTGTGATTAGGCTGTTGATTAGATCCTGTCCATAAGCCCCTGGTATTAAACCGTCATCATTGTTTCCCAGCTGTTGCAGTGGGGAGCAATAAGGCACTTGTGAGCGCTGAGAGGTGAAGGCAAAAATGGACGAGCGTGTTATTTAATTCATCCCGTGGTGTCAGCTCAGCTGTATTGGAGGCGAGTGTCCATGTGCACGTATGGACCGTTGCTAGTGAGCTTTGGGTCTAATCTGCAGACGGGCTGGTGGTGTTAGACTTGTGCGTGCTGTAAGCTAGAGTGCAAGGATACACAGACAAACAAGCACACACACTGGGGTTTGCTAGGCTATAGTGTTCTGCCGATCAGTTTTATGGAGATAAAGCTTGGAAGTCTCTCGAAAACCCTGTGCTGCACGTAGGTGCTGAGCAACGCCTCAACAGAGCTCATGCAGTCTCTCTTTCCTGAATGATTTTCTGTTTCTTAATTTAGTTTTTTTCCTCTTTCTGCTGGCTCTTATCACAGCATTTATGAATGTTTAGTCCCATGACTTAAAACCCTTTTTTAAAGACAGAGGAAGGAATAAGGACAAGAAAAATGGGTCTGATTCAAAACTGTTCAGCCACCTTTACATTAAATTGTGAATTCTGAATTGTGTCTCTGAGTTGTCTTCACTTCTAGTTTCATTTAAGCTGGTCTTTTTTTGGTCTTTTCTTTTATACCTCACCTCATCTTTCTCTCATTGTCTCACATTGTTTATTCTGTCCTCTTCTCTGCTTGTCTTATTTTGACTTGTCCACTTTTCTCATCTTTTCTCTTCGTCTTGCCTTTCCTCGTGTCTTCTCTTCTTGTCTCACCTCGTCTTTTCTCCTCTTGTCTTGTTTCATCATGTCTTGACTCTTATCTTCTTTTCTCATTTCTTCTCATCTAGCCTTGTCTTACATTGTCTCTTCTCCACTTTTCTTGTATGGTCTCATCTTGACTATCTGCTACTCATTTTTTTTCTTGTTTTTCTTCTCCTCTTTAACCTCTTCATTCTCCTTGTCATATCCATTTTTCATCTTGTTTCAAATCTTCTTCTCCTCTCCTCTCTTCTTTACTTTTCTCGTCTCATCATCTCATATTATATCCACTAGTCTTGTCTCTTCTTGCTTCTTATTGCTTATTATATTGTCTCATTTCTCTTCTTCCCTCAGCTTGTTTCTTCTCCACTTTTTAAGTATTGTCTCGTCTTTACTTTTCTGTTTATGTCTTGTTTAATTTTGTCTTGTCACATTTCTTATCTCCTCTTGTCTTTTCATGTCTCATCATGTGTTTTCTTAACTTGTTGTCTCATCTTGACTTTTCTCCTTACATCTCTATTAGACTCATCTTGTATTGTGTCGTTTTTCCTCTCAGCTTGCCTTCTCTCTTGTCCAGTTTTTTGTATTGTCTCGTCTTGACTCTTTGCTTCTCTTCTTACATCATATTGTTTTGTATCATACTGTATTGTATAACGTATCATATAATTTCGCTTCTCCTCTTTTTTTCTCTTCTTCTCTCCTCTGGTCCTTTGTAGTTGACAGGCTCCTATAATTCTTTATTCACCCTTATTATAAGCACCATGGATGCATAGATAATGCAGAACCTCTCTCTCTTTCTTGGTGTCTAACTCTTTCTCTTTTTTATCATTTGGTGCTTCTTGATGTCACTTGGAAGTGCTACAGTGCCGTCCTTTGTGGGTGTGTGTAAGGCTCTCCTCAGAGATCACAGGAGTCCAAGTGTGAGAGTGTCTGAGAGATCAAAGGGGGAAATATGAAGACACCAGGCATGCCAGAGATCACAAGGTCTGTGTGTGTGTGTGTGTGTGTTCTATCCTTCTGTGATATATAGATCATATCAGGTTGTAAGTGTGATTTATGCCATTGTGACAATCACACTAGATACTTTACACAAATCGAAATATGCATATGTGGCATTGGGTGACTTTGGTTTTGAAAGGTCCTGACTCTGTTTGTTTGTGTTTGTTAGGGCACTGTAAGATCAAAGTGCTTCTGTCAAAGCGTGTGTGTGTGTCACCGTTTTGCTCCAAGCTCTTTTGTTCAGGGTGAGAGAGAGGCAGCTGCTTAATTGGACAGACAGTTCTCTCATCACACACACACAAACACACAGTCACGCAGTCTGGCACTGACAGAATAACACTTCACTTTCACCACCATTCACACACACACACAAATCCACACTGACCACACAGAACATGCAATCAGACCAGACAAAACAACACACTTAATAGCAATGAACTTAGCCCCAAATCACACTCTTGTTCATTGCACACACAAATACAAAGAGCAGATATATAATAAAGCAAAAATCCATGAGATGCTGTACAGTACAGAGTTTTATACCACAGTTAATGGCTGTTATTAGGCACAACATGAAGCAGTTTGCTTTTATAAAATGGAATCAGAAGTATGAAAAAAGATATATCTATCTATCTATCTATCTATCTATCTATCTAATTTGTGTTTATAGATAGACAGACAGATAGATAGATAGATAGATAGATAGAATTTACAATTTTATACATTTTATAATCCATTCCCATTTTCAAGCCAAGAACTGCAGTAATGTACCCCCATTTTGTTTATTAATCTACAAACTGCACTGTAAGCACACAACGATGCTGTGATTGACGGCACAGTTGTAAAGACTGGGCTCGCCTGGATAAGGATGTTAGGCGTGGGAACTTGTCATTGTGTTGGCTGAGGGACAGTGGCATGATAAATAACATAACCGTGTCTCAACTGTTGTGTTCATATGAGCTCTGTTGCTTCTGAGTTATATTCATATAAGCATAAAACACAATATGAACGCATGCAGAGGCATTGCTGTGGTCAACCTAATGCTGAGGTCATACATGCCAGTGCAGCATTCAAGAACAAACCCTATAAATAATGTAATATCTATACTGCTGTCAGCAACACACATCATGGGACTCCATTGTTGTGCAGGAGTCATTTACTCATCCTCATGACTGTCCAAATGTGTATGCATTTCTTTCTTCTGTGGAGCACAGACGATGTTTTGAAGATTAGTCTCTTTGTTTTTGTCCATAATGAAAATCAGCGGGGTCCAAAACAACATCGAACCGAAATTATGCACATTTTTCCAAAACGTCTTTTGTGTTTCACAGAAGAAAGAAAGTCATATAGGTTTGGACGGACAGGAAGGTGAGTAAATGATGACTTTAATTTTTGACTGAATTATCCTCGTTATGGTTTAATGCAAACATACACTGAAAAAGCATCCAGAATATCACTGGGCTTGTTTGACTTGCACCAGTAAGAACAGTAGAAATCACATAGCAATGCCCTGGCAACCGCCCATAACAGTCTGGCATTGTGGTAGTGAGATTTTCATTGGCAAGCACCACCATTTTTTTCACAAATATAGAATTTTGAATTGCTCCATGTTTATTTCACTTTATTTTTGTCTGGGGGTTTTTGCATGTATATTTGTCTGTTAGCATTTGAATGTGCATATATGTGTTTCAGATTGTGTTTGTGTCTGTGACTGTGTGGGGAGTATTTTTTCACTCTAATGGCATCTTTAGCTAGAATGTAACGATGGAAACCACGTTGCCACGGAAACACTGCATGTCTCTTTGAATTAGAAATCTCTCCATATACACACCGTTCCCTCTCTCTCTTCTCTCTCTCTCTCTCTCTCTCCTGTTACTGTTACTGACAGTGCAGCTGTCCCTAGTCAGGAAGTGGCAGAGCAGAAAGATATTCAAATTCAAATAAAAAATAAAGTGCAGAGAGATAAACTGAGAGGGAGAGTGAGGAAGTGAGACTTCCATGAAGGGAAAGTTAAAGAAATAATTATCCTCCCTCAAAAAAAGAAAAGAAAGAAACTGAAGTGCTGAGATAAGGAGAGTAGCAGAGGATAACAGCTGTAAGAAGAGGGTTAGCGAGAGAGGAAGAGAGATTGGTTATGCTGTGCTAAAAGCTGCAGGCGTTAAGTAACACTGTACAGCTCAGACAGTTTTGCTTAAATCTGAATTAATATCCTACTACCACACAATAATAATAATAATAAATTGATAAACATTTTATTCAACTTAAAACAGATAGAAAGTGATTAAAGTCACTTTGGATAAAAACATCTCCTAACTGAGGAAATGTACTTGTCACACTACGATGAGTGTAATAATCCAAATGGCAGAGAAGACAACGATGAAGAGTTCAATATCTTTTAATTATCCAAATACAGAAACAAATACAAAAACATATACACTAGCACAAACTGAAGAGACTGGACATCAGACAGAGACAAGAGGGCAGAATAAATACTCATCGGGTAAGGGCTTCATTGATGAAGGGCAGGTGAAACAAATCAAATCAAGACACTTGAAGAGAAACTAGGTCACAGATGACATGAACACAACGAAACCGTGACAGTACTATGGCACTACTACTAGTAATTATTATTATTATTATAGATTTTCTGAAATAAAATTAAGAAATGTACACTGTAAATAAATCAGAGATTAATTGGAATGTTTTACCATAAAATACTATTAGTTTTTCTACTTTATAATTTCACTTTTAATTCAATGTGTTACTTACTGTTTCTTTGTAAATATTTGGGAACTTTAGTATCAATTTCTGGGTAAAAAAAAAAAGTTTCCTAGCTTTTATCAAGTAAATCATAAAACAACAAAAGTGTCACATTAATTAAAAATGATGTGAAAATCAGGGACAATAAATAATAATGAAAAAGATAATAAAAATACATTATTTTTATATTATGTTTTTATTTTTAATTAATACAAATCTAAATGCTTAGAGGCTTATTAGTTTTATTTCCAGATCTGTGATCTAGACAAAATGGACACAGAAAAATTAATGCAGCTTCTCCCAATAATGGTTTACATAACAGTATTCCTGAAAAATCAACATTTTAGACCTCAAACAATGATTTGGAGGATTTTTTGACCGACAGTCTGAACTGCATGAGGGTGCCAAATTATTCAATGCTTTTAAACCAATAACAGATCCTTGAAATAATTCTGTGGTTGTGCACTTTAATGGGTAGCCAGTACAAATGAGCTAAAACAGGTTTGATGATGTAGCTAATGTATATTACAGCGAGAGAGAGAGAGATCTGGAAAGAAAACTTGCTTGTAAGAGGGTGGAGTGAGAAAGGTGGAGAACGAGGGGGAGGAATAATGAGTAAGTGACAAGGAAGGGAATGACAGAAGCGAGATGAATCGAAGAGGAGAACTTGGGAGGTGGAGGAAAATTTGTGTGAAATATTAAGCGCAGCGCTGCCAGATATGGAGAGACGGAGAACAGCAGACAGAGAAAGCGAGTTGTCATGAAAGAGGGAATGGAAGAGAAAGTATATGGTGAAGAAGGAGGGATGGGCTGGCAGATGAATACATGGGAATAGGAAGAAGAGATACTTGAGATGAAAGAAAAGAATAGGTGAGATGGCGAATGTAGAACAGTTGACTCTCACTAGGCACACACACACACACACACACACACACACACAAGTACACAAACTCCCTCATGTAACACACTCATTATAGAAAGAAACATTCTGACTCACACACTCTCCTCATAAATTGGAGCCATTTTTCCATATTCAGGCACAGTGCTCTATTATTCTAATGAAGCTTAATGAAAGCATCGCCTTCACTAGCAAACACCAAAGATCACAACAGAACAACCTGTTTTCTACAGCTGCCGTTCATGTACGTGTGCATGTAACAACACCACAGTGAATACAATCATGTGGTTTCACGTGGATGTTTTCGTAGAAACAGCATACTTGGAAGTGTGTAAAAAAGCTCATCATACCTGAAGAAAGTATGTGATCTATTATTAAATTAAATCGTGTAATCAAATGTAGAAAGGCTGTTTCAATTAAATACCCTGACTTAATAATAAAATAAATATGTTGACAGATTTTTACTTAAAATGAAAGAATGTTAATGCGTGTTGTTTTTGTTTTTAGAAAAATGACATTCAAAGGTTTGAGCTCAGTAAGATTTTAGTTTATTATTATTATTATTATTTTTAAGACATAATACTTTTATAAGCCTTTTATAAGCCTTGTTCAGTGACTCATACAATAACTTCCAACAATAATAATAAATAAAAAAAAGTGAAGTCCAATAATCACCAGGTGGAGAATCACAGATGCTACTTATCACAAACTCAATCGACCAATCAATCAAGTAAATTAAAGATGAACAACAAAAGAATAATTACAAAGCACTGAACACATAAAAATGATAGTACAAGCACAAAATATACACCACAAATCTATCAAAAATTCAACAAAAAAATGTACAGAAAACTAATGTGAATGAAAGTGGAGGATGAGCTGACACATCAAGCCGAAAGCCATTCATAAGTCCGTATCACCACCCACTATTACCAAACAATAAATAACAATAAAAAAACTCACTTCTACTAAAAAAAACAAAAAAGATCATCAAAATTGTCATTAAGACCCAAGGGAGACATGCTTTTTAATCGATATATCCAATAAGTTTTCCATCTATGTTACCACCTCTTCTAGAAATGATTACTTTTTTGATTCTTGTACAAATTAAATCCTTAATATCCTGATTATAGTCATAAAACGTCTTTCATTCACATTAGTGTTTTCTGTAAATTTGTTTGGTGAATTTTTGATTGATTTGTGGTATATGTGCTTGTATCATTTTGATGTATTGATTGCTTTGTAATTATTCTTTTGCTGTTCGTGTTCAATTTACTCTATTGATTGGTCGGTTGAGTTTGTGATAAGTAGATTCTCCACATGGTGATTATTGGGCTTTACTTTTTTTTTAAAGTCTTGTGGGATGTGTTATTGTATGATTCATTGAAGAAGGCTTGTTGCCGAAATGTCTGATTGATGATTGCTCTGTTGCAAAATAAAAATAAACTATAATTGATTAAGAAGATGCAGCGAGTGTGGATCCTTTATTTGGCAGTGATTTTAATCATTAATCTAGGCACCCAAAAGGTTGAGTGCAGTGATTTTTATTTTTTGTTAGCGTTGAACAGATGTTACACCCACAAAACTTTTTTTAAGGGGTTAGACCATGAATACATTTACTTTTACTATTATTTACAGTTTAGATTTTAAGAAAAATGGTACAGAACAGAAGTTACAGATGCCTGGTTGCTGATTGGTCTGTCATTGGTTGGATAAACGGGTAGTTCTGCCCCAAAGTCAAGCTATTGGTTGAGCTGATATTGCTGTGATGCTTGAATAAACAAGACAATGTTTTGATAGCACCACATGTTTGTACTCTTTGAGGGGAATCAATCTACAAATTGTGATATATAGTTGTTTTTTCACATTAAGCTGGGATTAAATTGGTTCAATTGCAATCTAAAACAAATTTATTGGCATAGATGTAGGTAAAAACAGGGCACATTGATAACAGATCTATATAGACGTCAGAATTCCCGAATAATCAGTATTTCATAATTATCAAAATATAATGTAATAAAGTCCTTTCATGTCACCATTTCACATGTTCTTGACCTAACAACCTAAAATTCACATAATGGGCCAGTAGGTAGCACTTGGGCTTTATTTAACCTACTGTCATAGTTTCATTGAATGGTAAATGGTATATCAATATGCAGAACGTAAATAAGAGTAAACTGAACGCTACTTATGTGACTTCTGGTGCTGCATGGTTTTGCATAGTGCTTTGTTGTCAATTAACAATTTTTTTTAAGCAACGCAGTTTGATTCGTAAAATAAGACGAACCGCAAATCCAAATTGTTCCACAAATGCAAATTAATTTGCCTATTTGGGCTGTAAAGAACGATACAATAGCTTTTTTTTAGGATTGGTTGGCCTATTATACTTGACAAACAAGCATCAATGAATTATGTGATATTTTAAAATATGTAATATGTGAATTTTAATTGAATCAACTCACAGCTCTGATTATTGATGATAAAAGGTTTAAAACATCTATATTTTTTGGTTTATTTTTTTCCAACCATTGAGCCATAGGCAATCCCTGAAAGAGCCTGACTTTTGAGCACTTTGATACTGTTCTTTTTGTTATGTTAATTATAGTTCAAATGCATTTTGTTTTATTGGCCACAATATGATTGTTGATAATTGCTGAGAAAGGGGCACATATTTTCTTTTTACCTTACCAGTTACACGCATCTTCTCAAAGTTTTTGGTGTTTTTCATCTATTTTGCTTTTTACACCATTTCCAATTTTCTCTCCTCTTTATCTCTTCTCTCACTACCTTGAGATTATTTAGGCAGTTTAAAGACCCTCGATACATACTAATGCAGCTTGCACGCATACACACACCACACCCTGGTGCTTTTGATAAAGATCAAGCGTTGAGCTTTCAGCAGAGAACTCATGGTGCGTGTGGGTGTGCGTGTGCGTGCGTGTGCGTGCGTGTGTGTGTGTATTTTGGCTCTCACAAGGCTTACATGTGTCAATAAGTGACTAATTGCCTTTATCCTCTGTGTTACTAATGAGCTCTATTAACTGAAAAGAGCTGAGAATTTAATTACCATACGGGGTTGAAGGGTATGAAAAATATCAACTCTGCCTCCATACTTTCCCCCTTTCCTCTCCACTTTTACTTGCCTTTTTATACGTTTTTTCTTACACTTATTCTATCCATCCTTTTCCTGCTTTCTTCACCATTTGAGGTCTATGTGTTCAGCTGCACTGTTGAGCCACAATTGACGAGCTTGACATATTGACATAAAGCAGACGATCAACTATCATTGCCCTGCCTCCTTTTTCCATCAACTTTCACTAGTAAAAAAATAAAAAAATAAAATATATATATATATATATATATATTACACTATTTACATTCTTAAAGGAATATTCTGGGTTTAATACAAGTTGTGATGACTATCAGAAAATTATTTAGGCTTGTCTCTTGCTTTCTTTCTTTTAAAGTGTGAAGCACATAAATGGAAGTAAATAGGGCAAATGTAATCATTTTCATTATTTTATAAAAAAGCATTTTTGCAGTCGTTTTAAGGTTTTAGGCTTTATGTTGTCATGGCAACAAACTGAATGTAATTTAATGCTGAAAAGGTACATTCTATTGTAATTTTCTCACAGTAACTCAGATTTTTGTTTTTATTTAAAGAAAGTAGGGACAAGTCAAAATTTATTTAGTTGTTATAAACATTATTCCACAAATGCTGTGTTGAATAACTTGTATTGAAACTAAAATATTCTTTTAATGCATGTTCCTGCTGCACAAGAAGTTTTTTCAATGTCAATTCAGCTTTATTTCGTAAAATAAAATAAAAAACTTGTAATTTTTTTATCAGTTAGGTCACACTGCTATTGGATAATGTTAACCAATAGCAAATTTAGGCATTGTGTTTAGCATACTGTACTTGCATTTGTCTAGGGCCATTTTGGTATGCCCACTTTTTAAGCTCCAAATCAATTTCAGTGAGTTACTCATACATACAGTACATCACATTACAGAGGTAAAACAGGCTGTGAATGGCAGTTCACGCTGGCTTAAAAAAAATCCAAGTGAGAACATTGATTTGAGCAGCTCGAGTATGCTGAAGATGTGTAAAGAGCTCTTTGTGATTCGAATACGGGTTAAGCCTAATTTTAGAGAGCTAGGATTGATCTGTTTTGATTATGAATTCATTGGATGAAAAAAGGAAAAAAGATAAAAAGAGAGAACATAAAAGGGATGTGAAATTGTGCTATTTCCTCTTTATCCTTTCATTTCACTTTAAATTTGGCTGTTGATAACTGGTGGTATTGCATACGCTGATAATTGTGTTTAAAGCTCAGACTGCACATGCATGTGTGTGACATTCATTATCCGAGCCTTCGGATGTTAAGCGATGTTGGCCGTTGCTTTGGAAGATAAAGTGTTTTTTTTTGGGCTGTTGTGTGAGTTTGCGTATTTCTGCAGGTCTTTTTAATATGAAGTGCTTAGAGCATGTGGTGTGTGTCTTAGGATGATGAAGTGTTTTGAGTCGAAGTGTGTGTTTGCGCGTGTCTTTGGAAGATGAAGTGTTTTTAGTCCCCCCTGTTATTACAGTCTATTTCAGTCTAACTGAGCCTCGTACATCTATGTCACAATAAGGGACAACTGTGTGTGTGTGTGTTTTTGCATGTGTATGGGGTGAGTGTTTTTCTGATGAGGTGAGTCATGTCTGTTTTCATTTTTATTGTGTGTGTGAGTTTGTTCCTTCCGGTTATGAATGTCTTTGTGTTAGTGTGTCTAGAAGTGACTGTAGGTTTCCAAGCTGTTAGTGTATCTGAAATGACACTGCATTTATCTATATGTCTAGGAAGCTGTGCTTTGTAAAATATAGGTACGAATGCGCTTCTTAAATGTGTTTATGTGCACGTCTGTAATGTTTTTCAAATGTTTGGCTGCTTTATGCAAATGTGTCATGCATCTTGCGTGAGGACATGGCACTGAACGTTGCCGAGACACGCTTTGCTTGCGGAGGAGCTTGAATAACCATAACAATTTGCATAACCGTGCTTGCATGTGTTCACAGGCAGAGGTCAGGAACACTAGCCTAAGGGTTGCTTTAGCGCGGCTAGCGGTACTGCTGGGAAAGTGCGTTTTAGATTCTGTGTAAGCTGGTGATAACATGTCCTCCTGGCCATTGTACATGTTTTGTTCTGTTTCCACAGATGAAACGCAAAGAAATACAATGCTTTGATTAAATCAGCCTGAGGAGAAAACTGAAATGGGAATTCAAGAGTATTATCACTTTATACAAACCGTCAAATTATTTTGCTTCGCACATAACCTGCTGCTTCCAAACCGGATGTCTCAGCAAAAACACATAGGCTACAAATCAGTAATAGTGTCTTTATTTGAACTGGGCAGTGTGGGATTTCTCCGTATATTAGTGTTACCAACATGAATGAAGAGATTTGGGTTTCAATTATTCATACTTCATTTCCTGCTGCCCACATTAATAGTGAAACTCGGGGCTTGAAAAGGCCTAGGCATATTAGAATTTTAGTTGCGCAAATATTGGGAGTTCATTATCGTGCTTGAGTTATTAGTGCGACCGATAATTATAACGGACAACAAAGTCCTGGGTTCTTAATACAGAAATAAATGGGTGGTAATTTAGGAATATTACACATGAATTTAGAGTAAAAGATTAAATAGTTGAAAATTGGCCATGGGGAGAGAGAATTAGAGAGATTTTTTTTTTATGAAGGAAAGGCGATGTATTCTCTTTTTGCGCCATGCCAAGCCTACTAAGTGAGCCAAGAGAAGCATAACGGCTGCTTCTTTATGAGATGCAGGAAGTCTCATTAAAAGGAGTGACTCCTCTTGGTTCGCTGCAGATGCTCTCAGCAAACGGGGCTGAGACCTTACACTTCATTTAGACACGGAGGGCAACCGGCTTTTAAAACTATAGATGTTAAACTATGTAAACACCACAGTGTTATTTTGGGAGGTACAATTAAAGTGAAGGGGGACAGAACATGCAGCAAAAATGTCTGGTCTCAACTGAGTTTACTCTTATGTCTTGTCTTTCTACTAAGTTTATTTGTGGCGTACTAGTTTTTCTTTGGACAGGTTCATGTTCTTTTGGAGCTAATTAAGACAAGGATCAACAAAATAAATGGGAGCACATAAAATATGTGTTCAGTTCTTTTACCAAAGGCCTTTAGATTACATATAAAGTACTGTTGAAAGTTTGGGGTGGGAATAAAAAAGTCTCTTCATCAAGGCTGTGATTATTTGATAAAAAAAAAAAAAAATCGGTAAAAACAACTGCTATCTACTTAAATATATATTTTTAAAATGTAATTTATTCCTGTGATGTTGAATTTTCAGCAGCATTACTCCAGACTTCAGTGACACATGATCCTGCAGAAATCATTCTAATATGTTGATTTGCTGCGCAAGAAACATTTATAATTATTTTTAATTTTGAAAATAGTGCTTCTTAATATTTTTTGTGGTTCTTTGACTAGAAAGTCGAAAAGAACAGCATTTATTTGAAATAGAAATCTTTTGCACCATTATAAATGTCTTTACTGTCAATTTTGATCAATTTAATGCATCCTTGCAGAAAAAAAAATGGATTTCTTTAAAATATCAGTCAGAGTGTACATAAAATTACAAAATTAAGGATGTTGATTAAATGGATGAACTCACACCTCGAAAGTAAACTGAAGTAAATATGAAGGGTGGTGACTTTTTTAGCCACAATTCATGTAAGAAACATCACTAAACAATATTTTGTCATTCGTGAAAAAACTTTCCAGAGTTATGAAAAGCACCACTTCTGATGTTTACTTTAGTCACTGTCACTATGGTTACAGGTGAAAAAACAAAAGAGGATTGACTTTTGCTAATTGTTAATATAGGCATTATTTGTTCTGCTCCTTGAGATATTGTTTAAACATGAGTTTTACTAAAAAATATGTTTGTCAATCTCAAACACTAACTGTGCAACATATCCAGTGTTTCATTATTTTCACTCTGATAATTAATACCATCATCATTAATTTAATTAGCCACATCCTGATATTTGTCTTCATCATAGCTACCTACACAAAAATCAGCATCAACTGACGTCACAAATTCTGATACACAATAACTTAAAAAATAGCATCCATTTTATAATTCCCTGAGCAGCATGTCTTCATGACTGATAGTGTTTCACTCAGTGTACGTCTCACCAAAAAACTTCATGGCATAATAATAATAACATATGTGTACAGTATGTGGGAGTGGGAGTTGTAGTACACAATAGTAGCCGGTGAAAATGGCAGTGTTTACATCATTCGTGGAACCGGTTTCAAATGTTCCTCCTTTCCTCTCAGACACAGAGATGAGGGAAATCGTTGTCCCTTCAGAACAATTGGTTTCGTTCGGGGAGAGATAGAAATGATGAGGGGTTTGGAAGAAGGGAGGAATGCTCGTTATTGACTTTCCGGAAGAAAGAGACATAAAGGGGGGAAGCAAAAGAGAGAAAAGAGAAGATAAAGTCCAGGTTGAAAGACAGAGGGAGGAGGTAATAGACAACAGAGAGACGGGCTGACAGCGCTGGTGACATGACGAATAAGACATGATGCAGCCAAGACTGATAATGGAAGAGAAAGTTTCAACAATTAATGAGCCTGGTAGCACATCTCATTTTCTCTGGAAGAAAAACAGCAAGAATGAGGGATCAGAGAAGTAAGGAGGGGGTGAAAGTCTTTGCTCTCATTTCCCTTAGAGGGGCCTTGAGGCAGAAAAACTTGAAAAAGACCAAAAAGGGGAAAGAAAATGAGGTCATTGTGTTTCTGACATAGAAACTTAGGTCATTGCCTATGGCTAATACATGGGCGTTATCTTACTAAGTTATTAACTAGACAACAGTTTGCATCCCTGAGTGTCGTTTATGCTGATACAAAGACCTATCTATCTCTCTATACTCACACAATCATAAATGTATACATAAAACAGTTTTTTACAATTTTTATAATTTGATTATTTTTTAAAATATGTAATATTATCTTTTTATACAATTTTCTCTAAATTACAAATAAAACACTAACATCTCAAAATGCTTTAAATGCTACAAATGAATTTTGGCAACACAACATTATGACTGTATGCATAACGTGCAGTATGAAAAATGTATATTCATCTTGATTTGCTGAAGGTTACATAAATTATTAGTCATTTTAAAGATTAACTTTAAGTGCACTTTAGATGATGGCAAAGGTACTCTAAATGTAAAAATCAGAGTAAATGAGCATGCATATATCAATGTTGACTAATACAGATGAATATAAAACAATGCAATCCAGCCATATAATCATACATAGCAAAATAGCAAAATTTCATTGTTATTTGAGTGTATAATTGCGAAATTATTATTATTGTCATTATTATTATTTAATATTTTTTATTATTATTATTAATTTATTTATTTATTGTAGTTTCCGTTTTAATTTCATTTTTAATAATTTTGTTGTGTTTTGTCATTTTTATTTGCTGTTGTTTTGGGGATTTTTTTTCAATTGTCTGTAGTTTTTATAAAAAAAATTTATTGAAGTAATTATTTTAGAACAAGTTAAATGAAAATGGAATATGTTCTAGCTAAAATAAACTAGGTAATTTTGTATTTTCTTTTATTTCTTTTATTTTTCTTTTATTTCAAGAAACAAATATATATTTTTATGGTTGTAGTTTTAGTTAATTATAATAACCCAGCTCTCGATAAACAATGTATTAATATATCATGCATCATCTACTGCTTTCTAATATTACAAAGTTTATTTTTTGTTTCTGCAGTGACATCACTGAACAAGGTTTTTTGTGAATTCTCTGGAAATATTGATATTTTTCCAATAAGTTGATTCAGCCCTAGTTCCTTACATATCAGTATGTACGTGACCAGCTTTTTCAACCACTATTTACTGTCGCTTTGACAGAGTGTAATCTCCATCAAAAGGCTTTACATTCAACAGCTTACGCAATGATTCATCTTGTATGCGGGCTACAGACCTCTGCTCAGGAGAGAGAAGTAGCAGCGTCGTGCCACACGCATTAGTGCTTTGAGTATCCACTCTGGCTGTAATAGAAATAAATGTGAGGGGAGATTTAGTGCTTTGACGGTACTGTTTACCTCCATGATGCTGATTAACGCAGATGCACCTTGGGCTCACGGCACTATTGAGACAAGGTGTCTAGACGTCACTCACACCTATGGCTGAATTCGTTCTCGCTTTATCCTCGAAATTCGGGGCCTCAGGAAGAGAGAAGGGAGTGAAAGAAAAAGGGAGAGGAGATGCACAGGGAGAAAAATAGGAATTATCTCTGCTGGACGGAAATAGCCCCGTGTTTCAATCAAAGACAGGCTTTTAAAAAAATTAGATTTAAGAGCGTTGACGGGAGGGGGCCGTATAATGGGAATTAAGGTTGTTTCACGTTAATTATGCGTCATATGTGACATGTAATTAATTCAGTGTGTTTGATTAGAGATTGAGGGAGGGAGGCCCTTAAATAAGATTTGATGTTCAAGCACAATGTGCTGATGGTCCAGAATAACATGAAAATATTTTTTTCTGTGAAGATTACAGTAGGAACATATTGGCTTAATAAAGCAAGAATGATTGGGTAATACTGTGAAACCGATGCCTTTTTGCTTTCAAAAAGGAGATTTTAAGGTGAACTTAACTTTTTAAAAGGTTGAATACATTCTGTGTAAAGACAAATACTTTAATAAATTGTTAATAAATTGCACTGTCATCTCAAACTAAATTAATATATTTTCTAATGTTGGTAGACAATTACAAACCCAATTCCAAAAAAGTTGGGACACTATACAAATTGTGAGTAAAAAAGGAATGGAATAATTTACAAATCTCATAAACTTATATTTTATTCACAATAGAATATAGATAACATATCAAATGTTGAAAGTGAGACATTTTGAAATGTCATGCCAAATATTGGCTCATTTTGGATTTCATGAGAGCTACACATTCCAAAAAAGTTGGGACGGGTAGCAATAAGAGGCCGGAAAAGTTAAATGTACATATAAGGAACAGCTGGAGGACCAATTTGCAACTTATTAGGTCAATTGGCAACATGATTGGGTATAAAAAGAGCCTCTCAGAGTGGCAGTGTCTCTCAGAAGTCAAGATGGGCAGAGGATCACCAATTCCCCCAATGCTGCGGCGAAAAATAGTGGAGCAATATCAGAAAGGAGTTTGAAGTTATCATCATCTACAGTGCATAATATCATCCAAAGATTCAGAGAATCTGGAACAATCTCTGTGCGTAAGGGTCAAGGCCGGGATGCCCGTGATGGATGCCCGTGATCTTCGGACCCTTAGACGGCACTGCATCACATACAGGAATGCTACTGTAATGGCAATCACAACATGGGCTCAGAAATACTGTCTCCTCAGTCCCCAGACGTTTGCAGACTGTTGTAAAAAGAAGAGGGGATGCCACACATGGCCTTGTCCCAACTTTTTTGAGATGTGTTGATGCCATGAAATTTAAAATCAACATTTTTCCCTTAAAATGATACATTTTCTCAGTTTAAACATTTGATATATCATCTATGTCGTATTCTGAATAAAATATTGAAATTTGAAATTTCCACATTGCATTCTGTTTTTATTCACAATTTGTACAGTGTCCCAACTTTTTTGGAATCGGGTTTGTATATCATGACTTCAAAAAGGTAATATACTGAAAAGAAATGTAGGGTTTAGGGTCAGCTGTATCTTCAAATATATATATACAGATGCATCTCAATAAATTAGAATGTCATCGAAAAGTTAGTTTCACAATTTGAGTTGAATTACTGAAATAAATGAACTTTTCCACGACATTCAAATTTATTGAGATGCACCTGTATATGAAGACCATCTGAGATTTTTCTTTTAAATTAGCATTTTTATCAGGCTCCTATGAAAATAACATGGGACATTTTCGAAAATAAGGCATTCAATAACTGACTAATAACTTTCTCATTTTTAATTAAAGTGAAATGACTGAACCTAAACATAGGAGACTGATAAAAAGAAAGAATCTCAGACGGATTTAGAGGTTTTTATTTACATATGTGTATGTATTATATTTTGATTATATATAATAAAATGTATAATAATATTAATATAATATTACATTTAGTAGAGTTTTCTATAAATAAATTAGAAATAAAATACTTCTAATATATATACATATATATATATATATATACGGTATATATACATTTTTTAATAATTTTCTAATCTATATAAACATAATTTTAAAGAAAGATCCATTTTTGTGATTCTTCTTAGAAAGGATCACTGTCTCAGTGTTACTTCCTGTTTCTATGTAATTATGAAATTTACTAGCAATTTCTGAGTGAAAACTGTTTCTATACAATTCACTTGTAGCAATGTTTTAATGAAGAAGAATCACAAAAATTTATCTTTCTTTAAAATTATGTTTATATAGATTAGAAAATTATTTAAATTTTAGATTAGAAAATTAATAAATTATTAAAAAATTAATATTAATATATATATTTGTACATACTAAATGCTAGGATCCACTACTCATTCAACTGTTCATGAGGTACACAGATGGCACCTGTCTTGTATAAAGACCCAGGCAGAGAGATGCCATAGGCTGTGGGTGAGAATATTGGATACAGGACCATGAAACATAAATAGTGTGCCCATGGAAGTGTAAAAGCAGAAAAACACAAGTAGTGTGTTACACTAAGGCAAGAACAGAAAATAAACCCAGCACAGCCCGAAGTATATAACGCAGTATGATGTTTATTTGTGTTGGAGATATAGCAGCATGGGAACTCGTATGCTAAATGAAGAGCTGGACATGCAGTGGAGCCTATTGATTGTTTATAGTACATATTGCCTGGGGAAATAATATGTTTTTAAATAAGATATAAGATACAGAAAGAGTAAGAATGCTGTTACTTCTGCAACAGAATGGACTGTGTGTATTTCAGTGATTTGTGCTTTCACCTTTATTTTTGAACAAATACTCTAGATAAAGATGTGTGTTCTCCTGATGCAATGTTTAGAGAGAATCTTTTCTTACACTCATTCAAATAAAAATCCGGCACTTCTAGACTCTCTCAGATCAGATTTTACAGATCCTCCATTATTCACCAACTCTATTAAAACATCAGCCTCATTATGTGAAACACAACAAAAGCAGCAGATTGAGCGGGGTGAACTGTGACGGCCCACCATTGCTTTAATCCTTTGATGGCTCGGGTTGTTATATGCAAGACTCTCTTTTTATTGTCGTGTCCTCTGTGTCTAGTGCTTCCCCCTCTCTCTCCTTCTTTCTCCTCTTTCCGTTCTTTCTCTAAAACCCCTTGTGTGACTTATGAGTCATCATATCCCTTTCTACAGTACAACCCAAGCTGTGCTCTGTTTTACTGTATTACAGTGCATATATCTATCTATCTATCTATCTATCTATCTATCGATCTGTCTGTCTGTCGTTCTATCTGTCTGTCTCTAGACCTCTATCAGTCTACAGTATCTAAGGTTCTATCTTTCTATCTTTCTATCTATTGTAACATTAAGTGTCCATCTATTATATATAAGGGTTCACTTTTAGTCTACAGTAATTATATTTTGTAGAGGGGGTTGTGTAATTCAGACGTCTCTTTTCAATTATTCTGTGCAATTATTTTTTTCTTACTACCGCATTGTTTTTTTCCCTCTTTGATCTTTAGTGTATCAGTACGCTTTAATTTCAATAAATGTTTTATCTTCTGCGATCAAGGTTGTGCTCTCTTTTTCTCTGTAGCTCCATGATTGCTGCCAGGCTTAACAAGCCAGCAGCAGTAGAGGCTGTTAATGCTGCGAGTGACCTGCTGGAGAGCGAGTCTCTGTCTCCCTCTCCACGGCTCAGCACAAGCTCTGTTTGGCTGTGCTAATGCCACTGGTGTTCTGAAGGGTTGAATCTAAACTATCTTGTCAACACAGTTGTAGAGGAGAGGAGCTGTCTTTAGTGACAGAGGTAATGGTACATCAACTTTACTCAGAAGATACAGTTAAGTCAAATTAAGAATTCTGGATTCTTGATTCTCATTTTATCTCGCTCTCTTTCTCTCCTTTTCATTTCTCTCTTTCTACTTCCTCTCTCCATGTCTGTTCTTTTTCTCATCTAATTTTTATTATTCAAACCTGTCTCTGAGTTTGTGTTAAGTAATAGATTTTGGAGCACTACTCGCTGGAAGGGCCTCTTTCTATTGTTGTAGAAAATCACAGAAATTGCTCTCTGGTTGAGTTTCAATCAGTATTGAATATAGAAAAATCATTGTCCGAGATATTACTTCTGATACAAACCTCAAAAAGACTTTATTTTAATTTAATGCATTTCTGGAAAAGAACTTGGACTGTGTCAGGCTATGAACAGACTGCAGGTGTATCTTAACAGTGCGTCATGTCAGAATAATCATATTTATCAGTTGTAAAGTGAAAATTGTGAATGTTGACATGATAACTTGTATGAGCATACAGTATAACCAGCATAGTCCGATTCCCAAACAAAATATTCGAATGACTTTTTTTTGTGTGAATCAAACACACACAGCTTAAAACTAACTGTAGGGTTACTGACTGGTTGTTCCTATGACAACATACACTGTAGTCTGTAAGTGGTATTTTATTGAAAATGAATGTTATCACATTTTTTTAAGTATCAATGTTTAATATAATGACAATTAGATTAGAAATCAGTGTAAAACGAATGATCAATGAATGAATCAATAAAAGGGGTATATAAATTGTTTAAATGATTATTATAAATAATTATATGATTACATGGAATAATAAAATGATCAAATAAATAAATAATGAATGAATGAATGAATTATAAAAGAAAGAAAATAAAACGCAGCACAAATGTTTGGTTGCTCTCTTGAAGCAACACACGGGCATCTCTCTCTTTGGCTTTCTGGCTGCTAAACGGCCTTATTTCCAATCAGTCTGATACTATATCCATCATCAGCTGATGAATCACTTGAATTTAGATGCATGCTTTCCTCAACGGATCTGATTCTTCATTTCTAAATCGCTCCCCTTCCTCTCTTAATGACATGCTGTTCTGGTGCGGTATCGTCGATGGCAGGAGCTCAGCTGTTATCCCCTCCCAGCAGTCAAGAGTTAGTGGGAAACTTATTTTATGCCTCGCATTCGAATATTAAAGATGCTTTGCTTATAAACTGCCTCTGCAGGACACTAGTCTCCATTATTGAAGAGGACGGGAGGAAAGTATGAGAGGATAGTAATGTAAGGTCTGGATTAGCTCCCTGCTGCTCGTGCGGGGCTGTACTGAGTATGGTGGATGGCTAGGTTGGCCACTCTATTGTGCTAAACAGGCGATAGAGGAATGGTAGTCTGCTAATTCACTTGAATGTGCAGTGCATGTGTCTGTGATCACTCATTTTGAGATGAATAGACTCAGAACGGATGAAGAGGAGAAACGGAGCGAGGGAGATTGATGACAGGGAGGGGGTGAGGAGCAGAAGTGTAGAACGACGGATTAGAGAGAAATGATCCGGAAAACAAATCTGACACATGGTATACTATATTAGCCTATATGTGTGTGTGTGTGTGTGTGTGTGTGTTAAATGTAAAGTCAAAATGGGAGGCCATATGTGGCATTTCACATGTGCATCACAGTGAAGGTGTATCTGAAGTGTGAGCAGTGTAAACTGCTGTTGGGAGAATGACAACTTGGAATCTGGAACGGGTCGACTGACCATTTATTCCATCGACTAACAGAAACTGTCAGTAAAATAAGCATGTTTGGTCGACCTTGATAGATTTCTCTTTTGTTTGGGATGAAGTAGAATTATAAACTAGATTATTATTATTATTTTATTGTATTATTATATTGTATTTGTACAGTTTTTGACATTACAAGAGTTGGTGAAGGTTATGAAACTACAAGGTGCAGAAAACAAATGTAATGCTGATATAAGACTGGCATATTGTTGCAAGGATTTTTTTTTTTTAAAAGGGGCAAATAATGGTAATGGTTGAATGGTTAAAAAATTGAAAGTCATTATTGTGTTAAATGAGAAAAGTGTCAAAAAGTTGCTTTAGAAAGAAATGTTTTATGTCTTTCTATGCTGCAACAGCCATGATTTTTTTTTTCAGAAGCTGCATCTGAATTCATGTTTAGATATATCTACAGACAGTTTATTGCAGCTCAGAGGTGGCATGAATGCATTTACACTGCAATTGCAATTGCATAAATAATGGCATGAGATTAATGGGTTTTAAATGGGTATTACATTTTTATTTATTTATATGGAAATATGAAATTATTTTTTAATGAAATGATACTCTAAATAACAAACTAAAACTGCCTTAAAACTGCAATACAAATCTGTTCAAAGAAAAGTTATATGAACTTTCTTATCTTAAGAGCCTCTTAAGGCTGGCCAAGAATATTGTTTCTAATCCCAGTCATGTGTTATATAATGAATTTGTGCTTCTACCATCTAATCGTCGATACAAGGTCCCTAGATTTAATCGAGTGAAACTAAAACACTCTTTTGTACATCAGGCTGTCTTAGAGCTGAGTAAGTATACACGTAAAATGAAAATTCCAGTTTTTTTAATACTATTGTATTTACAGTACTGTGTCTGTTATGAATTGTGTTTTGTTTGTAAACATACTGTTATGCAAGAAACATTTCAGACTTTGTCTGACAATAAAGTTTATATCTATATCTATATCTTTTCCCATAACTCATTAACTTAATTAATGCATTAAATCAACAGCCCTAACATATATATATATATATATGTATGTGTGTGTGTGTGTGTGTGTGTGTGTATGTGTGTGTGTGTGTGTGTTTGTAGCTAGATAGATATTTAAATATTGTATAACATTTTAAAATAGATGTTTTCTCTTTTAATGTAATTTTTTTACATTTAAATAAAAATGTAATTTATTCCTGCGATGGCAAAGCTGAATTTTTAAAAAACATTTCTTCTTATCAATATTAAAAACAGCTGTGCTGCTGAATATTTTTATGGAAACCGTGATACACATTTTTACAGGTTTCTTTGATGAATAGAAAGTTAACAGCATTTATAGAAATCTTGTAGACATAGAAAGAGAAATGGAAATCTTTTGTAACATTATGTCTTCACTGTAATTTGTGATCAGTTTAATTCTTGCTTGCTAAAGAGTAAAAGTGCTGATTTCTTTCCAAAAAAGAAAAAAAAATCTTCCTGACCCCATGATTGGAGTCCTACCTCTCCCGATGGGATCAACTCCAAAAGGGAAGAGGAGGAATTAAGACAGGAAATTAATATTGGGTGCACGTAAATGAATAGAAGAAGGCAGAGACACACAGCACACTGGCAAATCAGGCACACATTAAACATTTAGTGAAAATCTACAAAACAAGAATATATAAACACATACGTAAAACATTATACTACAGCTGTTAGGTTAACAACCTAAGCCCCCCTCCTCGCAGCCCCATCAGTGTTGTTACCTCATTAAAGCCGAATCAAGGTAACGGATCAGTCCATCTCGGACCCCAGGGGAGTGGCTTTGATGTTGAGTAGAGCGTGGAGACCTGAAAGAGAGAGAGAGAGAGAGAGAGACTGAGATTTCGCCATGCGGCATGACTAACTTGACAAACGCCCACGACCGACTTCACACATGAGTTCACACACAGAACAATCATTTACAAGCATGTACAGACCATCAATGTGTATGCATTCATGTGCTCTGTCACTCATGTGTGCATAGCTTTAAAACATTTTGGCCTATTTGCTACTGACAGCTTACACACATGCACACACTCACACACACATGCATCAGTGTATGCATATTAGATGTATGCATATTAGAGTTCATCAACGTGCTTATTATAAGCATTTGAGATCTTCAAATCATTCATCACCAATGTACTGTGGACATTTGAACCGCCTGGGATGTAACATTTGTTTCAGGAGTGAAGTGGTCATTTAGATGTTAAGGGAGAAAATGTGTCTCGTTCACAATCACATGCTTTGATGCAGCAGATGTGGGGTCGGTTCATATTTCTCTACCTTCTTTCTCCTGATCCTTGTTCCTTTTATCCAAACTTTAACAGGTTACAACTACAGGTTGGTGAAAAGAAAAAAAATGATACTTAACTTTGGATTTGTCCGTTTGTCTTTGGGTTGGAGGCAAAAATTATACAAGAATAATTGAGCTGGCTTTTAAAAAAATTATTGAGCAAGCAAATTCTCATCTCTCTCTTTGACATACTCTATGCACTGTTGAAAACCGGTATGAATTATAACTATAACCCACTGATATCCTATCATAATGTGATTCCCCTTGATTCTGCTGTTCTCATGCATGCATTTATCTTTGTTTCTTGCAGGATGACCATTCCATGTTCTTCCAGTTTGGTCCCTCTATAGAGCAGCAAGCCTCTGTCATGCTTAACATAATGGAGGAATATGACTGGTACATATTCTCCATCGTCACCACCTACTACCCTGGATACCAGGACTTTGTCAATCGGGTGAGATTTTTTTTTTTTCCCAATTCAATTCCATTTAATTTCAGTTTAACTGTTAATTTAAGCAGCTTTAGAAGTAATTTACATTTAATCATTTAGCAGACGCTTTTATCCAAAGCGACTTACAAATGAGGAGAACAATAGAAGCAATCAGACCAACAAGAGAGCAACAGTATACAAGTGCTGTGACAAGTCTCAGTTAGTCTAGCACAGTACTCATAGAAAGGTTTTTTAAATGTTTTTATATAAATTAGAGCAAGCTTCTGGAAAGGCGCATAAGTTTGAACTAGCGAGTATAGGTATATTGGTGCAGCCCCAGTGGTTGTCTTGCAGGCAAGCATCAGTACCTTGAATTGGATGCAAGCGGCTATAGGCAGCCAGTGCAAACTGATGAAGAGAGGTGTGACGTGGGCTTTCTTCGGTTCGTTAAAGACTCTCTCTGCTGCATTCTGGATCAGTTGCAGAGGCTTGATAGTAAATAAGAGAGCATTACAATAGTCCAGTCTGGAGAGAAAAAGAGCTTGGACAAGGAGTTGTGCGGCCTGCTCTGATAATACACATATAGTAGTACACTGTATGTCAGGTCAAGTTTGATGTCTTCATCCAAGCCTGTCTATGTGCATGATTCAAGTAACCTTAAAAATAAAACATGAGTTCTGATGTTCAGTTCAGGTGTTATTTCTTATTAAGCTTAGAAGACTGCAGGAACCCATCAAATATAGTTTATATGTTAGCTAAATATATACACTGCTGTTCAAAAGGTAAGATTTCTAAATGTTTTTTGCAAAAATAGCAGCTCACCAAGGCTGCATTCATTTGTTAAAACACAGCAAAATTGATATTGTGAAATAATATAAAAAATGTTTTAAAATGTAATTTATTCCTGTGATTTTAATATTGTTATCAATATTGGTAATAATAAAATATTTATTATTAATAATAATTATAATAATAATAATTAATAATAATGATGCTTAATATTTTTGTGGAAATTGTGATACATTTTTTTCAGGATTCTTGAATAGACAGAACAATATTTATTTGTTATATAAATATTTTGTAGCAGTGTCTATAAAAGTCTTTGCTGTCACTTTTGAGCAATTGAATGTGTTCTTGCTGAATAAAAGTATTAATTTCTTGAAAAAAATGTTTATCAACCCTGAACTTTTGAACAGTATTGTATGTATGTGAATTGTTGTTGTTGTTGTTACTTTTATTTATTATTTTAAAGTTATGTTTAACACTGAGATTTTAACAATTGTTTGTGAAGAAATTTGGAGTGGTGCAGAAAAGCATTGCTAAGTGGTTGCTAAGATGTTCTGCATGTTTTTAGCATGTTGTCATGTGGTTGCTAGGGTGTTCTGGGTGGTTACCAGGGGTTTCTAGGTGATTTCTATCGTGTTTTGAGAGAAACACATCTCTGTTTAAAGTGCCCCTATTATGCCTTTTCGAATATTACCTTTCATGCAGTGTGTCATGTAGCTGTATGTGAACATAAACTATCTGAAAAGTTGTGAAGCCGACAGTGCACGATAAATAAAGTTATTGTCTATCAAAAAAAAAGAGTCGGCTCGCAACGAGTCGTCAGGAATTCGAATCTTATTCTGTTATGGCTCTACGTCACGAAGTAACACATTTGCATAGTGCCTGCCTACAATTTAAGTTATGTCGCCAACATGCCCGCCCACAAACAGTCAAATTTCTCTTGTCGATCAGCCAGTTCAACCGTTTCATCATCAGACTCCGGCTCGAATTGGTAATGCACAATCGATACCATCTTTTCTATGTATTGACAAGTCTCCAGGGCTGTCATTCCATCATGGCAATGGACGTTTCGTTTCCGACACGTGCTGTACGTGGTCAACCAATCCAGAGCCGGCTCTGGACCAATCACAAAGGACTGCACCATCTGTCCAATCACAGCAGTGAGGGCTCACGGAAAGGAGGGGTTTAGAGAGACTGATTCTTTGAACTGCTTCGCACGTAATTGCATGCATGTAAACCTGTTTTAGGAGACTCATAAAACAATATTAGCAACCTTAAAAATGGCATAATAGGGGCACTTTAAATCACCTATCCAGAGCTAAACCAATTTGGCCAAATTGAGATGGGGATCTCGTGAAACCCCAGATTGCTGTTTGCTTCACTGCCCCTAATTCTGGAAACTCTTGCTGGTTCGGTTCACATCCTAATACCGACGTTCTAACTCCCGCTGGGGTGCCAGCCGCTGCAGTTCAAGTCTCTTTCATCATCAGGAGTTTGCCAATGCTCCTGTCTCAACTAATGCTCTCTTCCTCTGCTCTGTCTTCGGTATGCTGGGGCTCCTGTCAAAACTAATACACCTGTCCTTTCACCTACTTTCAGTATACGTCGCTCCTATAGGAACTAATGCTCCTTTCCTCTCCAATTTCATGTCTTATTGTTTCTGATTTCAAGGCATAGTTCACTCAGAAATGAAAATTGTGTCATCATTTACATTTACTGACCCTTATGTCATTCACACCCATGTGACAACAGAAAAGAGGCTGCACACAAGATAGAAAGTCGCAAAATGGGTTCAGAATGACATAAGGGGGAGTAAATGATGACTAGTGGAATTTTCCCTGTAACCATCTTTCTGTTCATTCATCACACCTCTCTCACAATATGTGACTTTAGCCTTAAGCCCTATAATAGTAGTGTTGAACCTTTAATTCATGCTAGCAAAAACAGCCTCTTTAGAACAGGGTTATTTATTGTTAACTAAAACTAGAACTATTAAAAATATTTTGTTAATTGAAATAAAATATAAATATTAAATGGAAAACATTGAATTAAAAAAAATTAAATGTTGATTTGGCAACTAACTGAAATAATTTGAAGTTGAAGAACTAAAATTACTAACTGAAAATAAATAAAAATTAAAAGTGAAATAAAAATAAATTTAACCTAAATACCAATATATATAAATGACAACAACTAATAAAAATGACAGAGGCACATGTCAAAATTACTAAAAAGTAAATTAAAATAACTGAAAATATAGCAATAAAAGCTAATAATAATTTTGATTTAAAAAACTGCAATAATACTAAAATAACACTGCTTTAGAAATGTGTATAGTGAATATAGAAATGTTTGTCATGTACTACTGTACACTGCCTCAACTGGGAAGCAATAGCTTCAACTTACAGTCAGCTGTTGTCACAGACCTCCTAAATTTGTCTGGCCCACAGTGCTGTGGATAAAGTTCTTAAATACACAGTGCAATGGTCAGGATTGGGTTCTTTGATCTCTGCTGTACTTTCAGTAATTCCCCAAATTGGAGCAACCTCAGGGCGATGCAAGCAGAGCCCAGTAGAAGTCCAGAGGATGCTCTACTTATTAAGGAGGCTCATGCAGCAGGCTCTTGATGTTCTTGCAGGTGTATAGCAGGCAGGTTTTTGATGTGAGACCAGTGAGACCAGTGCCAGCCTTTGTATTGTTGTCTGCTGGGGGAGGAACAATGGTTCAGACGATTCCAAAAGCTTAAACAAATTGTGTCCAGTGCTATATTCTCCTCTCCAGCCACATTGACATCTGTTTTCTTGTGCCTCCTATTTGGCCCTTCATCTTCTGCAATATCCTGGGTTGCCGCAGTACCTACGCAATTTTATTCTCTCAGTAAATGACCGTGGAAATACCTTGGTATTTAAATTCACAATGTATCAGGTAAATATCAGTTATCAGCGAACGGATCAGCCCTTTTTGAACTATATTGAATATGCACGCTCATTTCTCATGTTTTTACATTTTGCCACCATCTAACACACACTAATCTTTATAAAATCTCAACATAATGTCAATTTTTCATAATGTACATTTATATATTGATGCCTAAATTCACTTCTACCATTTAAAACGATTGATTTTAGTGTAGTTTTAGTTTAATTTTAATACCAACCATTTTTTGGTTATCAGCATATCAATAATTAGCTTATCAATACTGGCCAGAAGTATAAAACCAGTGTTGTTACATTTAACTAAAACTGTAATTTTATATATATATTCTGAAATAAAATTAAATATGAATACAAATTAGATTATTATTAGAAAAATAATTAAAAGGGACCCAAAAATGAAAATGTGCATTTTTGGGTGAACTGTCCCTTTAAGAAATGAAAGAAACCTAAATAAACATGAGAAATATTGCCTTGGCAACTAACTGAAATAAATTTAAGTTGAAAATTAAAGCTATATAGAAACACATGACACATAAAAATAAAATTTAAAAAAGACTAAAACTCAAACTAAAAATAAAATGAAAACTAATAATGTAGAAATAAAAGCTAATTAAAAATATTGATATATACATTCTACTGTTATTACTTTTAATAAAACAGTATATAAATAAAACTAAAAGGAACCATCACAGTCATTTTTTGTAGGTTTACCCCTGTGGTACCGGATGCTCACACTACACTTGACTGCATGCGTGTAATGATACCATCAGTGCAATTTGCAAGTCTGTCAAATTGTCTGGAAATATTGGGCGATACAGAAATATGCATCATCAGATTTGTGGGTACGATAATTCCATCTCCCTCTAGTTCTAACTGCACTAGATTATAATGGAAAGCATCTCTGTGGACTCGTGTTTGAACAATTTGTTATGAGAAAATGCAGTTTAATTTCACTCAGTCTCAGACAGAGCAGAGCAGTTCTGTGCATTTTGAAATGTGGGTTAGGTTTGCTTCTCTTTACAAATCACAGAGATCAAAAAATGTTTGCTGGGCTGGTATCTGGAAGAAGCAGTGCATGATGGGAATTTCACTTTTATGACTAGTGTTTTCATGTATTCCTTTAAACAAAAAAATTAGCTTTCACTTTCTATCTCTCGTTGTCTTTTTGCCAGTTTTCTTTTTAAACTCTCATATATCTAAAGAACAAAAGCGAACCATTTCGGGAGAGCTGGAGGCAGCAGGAGGCTGCTACAGGACATTTTTTCATCTTTCTTTGTCTGTTTTGCCTTCATCCAGATCCGGAGTACCGTCGAGAACAGTTTTGTTGGCTGGGAGCTGGAAGAGGTGCTGCTGTTGGACATGTCAGTAGACGATGGTGACTCAAAGATCCAGAACCAGATGAAGAAGCTCCAAAGTCCTGTTATACTACTGTACTGCACAAAAGAAGAAGCCATGACCATTTTCGAGGTGGCCCATTCTGTCGGCCTCACTGGTTATGGTTACACCTGGATCGTACCATCTCTGGTGACAGGGGATGCAGATAATGTACCCAGCGTCTTTCCAACAGGTAAGAAATGAAAGATTGGGTTAAAAAAAGGTTGAACTTCATGGGAGAAAAACACATTTATTTACTATGAAATATTTATTACAACTATGTATGTATATATGTATATATATACTACACACACAGACACACACACACTAGGTGTAAATATTTCATAGATATAAATAAATGTTATTGGAGTATGTTTTACAAAAGAATATAATTTCAGTTTTTCACTTAATTCAGCGTTGCATGCCATTTCTTTGTTTTTGAAATTTATTAGCAATTTCTGATTGAAAATATATTCTACACCATTTTTGTCAGTGTATCGAAATATTTCAGATGATCTAACACTTACTAAACTTTGTAAAATCTCAAAATAATATAAATTTTTCATACTGTACATTATAAAGTTGTGATGCCTAAATTCACTTGTCGCATTTCAAATTAAAATAAATAAAGCTATATAGAAATATTTAGCTAAAAAACTACGCAGATATTTCAGATGATTGTATTTACTGAATTTACACTTCCTTTATCTCAGGTTTGATCTCTGTTTCCTACGATGAGTGGGACTACGGGCTGGAGGCTCGAGTGCGTGATGCTGTAGCCATAATCGCCATGGCAACCTCCACAATGATGCTGGATCGGGGTCCTCACACGCTGCTTAAGTCTGGATGCCACGGCACACCTGACAAGAAAGGCAGCAAGTCAGGAAACCCCAACGAGGTGCTGAGGTGAGTCAGGCTTAGCGGGACGCCAGGGTTCAAACACTGACATCTGGGGTCTGCAATCATACACACACACAGGCAGTCTTGCCAGCATACACACTTACAACACCTGCTCAGGAGGGTTTCTGAACTAATGGAGTGTTTTGAAAAGGGTAAAGAACCCTAGACAGGTGCACAAACATATTGTTCAAGCATACATACACACCATGGTTGGTGTTAGATGTTATAGGTTCTGTCAGAGACAGATCTTTAAATTACCAGTTGTGATAATGGAAAATGGATTACTTGATCTATACAGTTCTTTACATAGTACTTTGGGATAATGGGTGCTATTTTGGGCTCAGTAAGATTTTTTTTCTTTTGAAAGAAATTAAAACTTTTATTCAACAAGGGTAGTAAAATAACAGTATGACAATTTATAATATTACAAAAGATTTCTATTTGAAATAAATATTTTTTTCACTCTGTATTCATCAAAGAATCCAGAAAAACATCTATCACGGTTTCTACAAAAATATTAAGAATGTTCAACATTGAAAATAATAAAAAAAATGTTTCTTGAGCAGCAAATCAGCAGATTAGATTGATTTCTGAAGGATCTTGTGACACTGAAGAGACAGCTTTAGCACCACAGGAATACATTACATTTTAAAATGTTTAAATAGAAAACATTTATTTTAAGTTGTTATAATTTTTGACAATATTATTGTTTTTACTGTCATTTTGATCAAATAAATGCAGCTTTAGTGAGCATAAGAGACTTCTTTCATAAACATGAAAAAAATCTTATCTGCCCCAAACTTTTGATTGGTGGTGTACAGTATATTACTGAAATATGTAAGCTTGTTTTGGAGATTTCAGTTTTTTACCCATTTAAATTTTGGTTTAGTTAGCTTTGAGTGAACTGTTGTGCTAAAACATCATGTTTGTGGTTAAATATATTAATATATAGGTTAATTAAAAAATCTATTTAATGGAGGTATCGGAATCATGGTATTGATGTTACTGGCTGTTCTTGGTTAAAAAAGTTCCCCTATTATGTTGTTTTAAAGGTTGTAATTTTGCTTTGGAGGTACACTGGGTGTACACCTTATACAGCACATAACTATGCATTTTGAGCACTTGGTAGAAAATATATACATAAAAATGAAAGTGGGTACATCTGGGCATTTTGAACTCGGCAAGATTTGAGAAGCAGTCACCAGTAAAGGATGGGAACACATTGAAAGTTTGGAGTTATACTGCGTCACTGTAAAATTCATTTTAACCACTGACCACTGACTTCATCCTTTGGGAGTACATGTAAGAGTCTTCTAGACATGCCGACAACATGAACAACTACAGCTATAGTGTTTGAGGGCGGGCCTAAGCAAACGTTGTTCGCGGGCAGCCAGTGAAGAGCATTATGCAAATGTGTTGAAACACGTAGGTTTGTGCAGAAAGCAAGACTGAAATTTCCGACAACATGTTTCAGGCAGTTCAGAATCGGTTCTTTCTTTTGGGAGGCAATAACTCCTTTTGTTGTGCACTTTGATATTTGAAGACCTTTTACATTCACAAACAACTATATTATACACTACATTAAAGATAATATCCGAAAAAGCGTATTGGGGCACTTTAAAATATACTTACGTTTAGTTTAAATTTACATAATGTAAATATAATGCATAAAATCTTCCTTTTATATATATTCTACATAATTTGTGGATTCATTTCAGTGTGGAATTTATATTAATGATTACAAATGTGAATATTATATATAATTAATTACCTAATATTCCATAGGATTAATAAAAAAAACAATCAGCAAAAATATAAAACAATTAATTAGTTAAAGATTTATAATCTATTTACAACCCTTACAGTAAAAATTTTTCCCTCAAAATGCAATCAAAAGTGGTTACAGGAGATGCATTGGAAAGGCTTGTTACTACCAGGGGGTATCTGATGATCCGTCTCATCTGGCCGTCAGCCGAGATGGATCCTAAAACCAGGTGTAAAGAGAGTCCTAGATTGAGCAACATTCTATTATAGCCATTCTGTACCTGTAACACCTCCTGGAGAAAGAATGAGTGAGAGTGACAAATGGACAACAAAAGAGAAAAAGAGAGTACATTATTGGTAATGTGGGTCAGCTGTAGCTTCTCGCTGAAGTGTCTGGCACAGAGCACCTTTCACTTTTCTTTCCCCATTATGTCTCCTCTGACATTCAGCCCGCGCCCACGTGTCTGTACTGGCCTGGCTGTTATTTTTATCTTAGAAACCTAAATATCCATCATAATACAAAAGTGAGCTTTTCATCTGAACTGCTCTGTTCTCTCTTGTACTGTTATTTGACATTTAGTATTGAAGGGCATTGATTACTAAGTATTAATTAGCATTTAGGCTAGGTCATACTCTCTTTTAACCAGTCATTTGATCTGCTGGTGAGGAGTTAATTGAATGCTTGAGGCAGAGCAGGATTAGGAAGCCGAATGGAACAACAGTGGGAGCCTGGCCTCTCTCTCTCTCTCTCTTCTGCATCTAGTTTTCCCTCTTTCTTTCTGTTTGCCTGTCCCCTCCCTTGATTAACTCTAGGCATATGCAAACATGGAAGAGTAGGATAATTGTAACACTTTTGGGTTTTTGCTCATTGATCCAGGAAATGTTTAGCATAAAGCTTTACAATTTTGCCACAATCATTGTTGACATATCAGCAGTCATTACCTGCATCAATTAAATCTATTGCCTAATCAAACTGGATACCATTACACACAAAGTGCGGTGTTACCTTCAGTCACCTAGACTCAATAATTAAATGCTCTCTAATACATATTTTAAAGGGGTCATATGATGCGATTTAAATTTTTCCTTTCTCTTTGGAGTGTTACAAGCTCTTGGTGCATAAAGAAGATCTGTAAAGTTGCAAAGACTAAAGTCTCAAATCCAAAGAGATATTCTTTATAAAAGTTAAGAGTCAGCCACACCTACCTAAAACGGCTCGTTCTAACACGCCCCCACATACCTACGTCACGATGTGGGAAGATTTGCATAATGCCGCCCAAATGTTCACGCAAAGAAAGAAGGCGTACCTTTTATTCTCGCTGTAGTATTGTTGCCGCCGCTACCACGTCGTGAAGGCGCTGTGTGATTCGTTGTGAAAGCGAAACTACTTTGTTTGGTTTTCCAAAAGAGGACGATATCGCTTCGTCATGCCTGGAGCTGATCCGTGCTGGTCGCTGAGGAAATACTTCAACTTCATGCTGTCGATCGCCAGATCAGCTTTCACCGTGGACGAAGCGGAGTCCAGCCCAGGGTCGTCACATGTGGTTGCCGCAGGCATCACAATAGGGTAAGGGACGTAACATTTCCGTCACACGCTTGAGGAATTCAGCTGGCCAATCAGAGCACACCTCGCTTTTTCAGACCGATGAGCTTTGTAAAAATCGACGCGTTTCAGAAAGGCGGGGCATAGAGGAGAAACAATAATGTACAGTATGTGGAAAATAATGTGTTTTTTTAACCTTAAACCGCATAAACACATTTCATTACACCAAATACGTTAGAGAGTCTGACTCGTAACCCAAAGGTTGCGGGGTTCGAATCTCGTACCGGCAGGAATTGTGGGTGGGGGGAGTGTACAGCGCTCTCTCCCACCTTCAATACCACGACTGAGGTGCCCTTGAGCAAGGCACCGAACCCCCAACTGCTCCCCGGGCACCGCAGCAAAAATGGCTGCCCACTGCTCCGGGTGTGTGTTCACGGTGTGTGTGTGTGTTCACTGCTGTGTGTGTGCACTTTGGATGGGATAAATGCTGAGCACTAATTCCGAGTATGGGTCACCATACTTGGCCACATGTCACGTCACTTTCACTTTTTTTCACTTTCAAATACACTAAATAATGTTCTTTTTAGCAGCATCATGTGACCCCTTTAATGTAATAAACTTTAAACCGCAAAGAGACAATCTTGAAATGCAACAGTAACAAATTAAAATCTACCTCTCATCCAGACTTTAATATGAACAGTTGTGGCACACGTATGCTAGGTTTCCTCTGTGTATTCTTCATGTGCCAATTTCAGCTGAACAGACGTCAGACTCACCTTTCCGCTGTTCTAGTTGTGTACTGTATACTGTAGATCATCGCAGGTTTTACAGTATCAGGCCCAAAACAACTACATTTAAAATTATGTATGATTTAATTTATATTGAACACAATTACGACAAAAAAAGAAAAGAAAAGAACATTCAAATTTTAACTAATAGATGGTTCACCCCAAATATTTAGTCATATTTACTCACCATTCATCATGTTGTTCCAAAACTGTATGACCAAACCTGTATATAAATCTTTTCACAATATATTTTTCAACAAAATATTAAGCAGCACAACTGCTTTCAACTTAATAATAGCTACTTGAGCAGCAAATCAGCCTATTAGAATGATTTCTGAAGGATCTTGTGACACTAAAGACTGGAGTAATGATGCTGAAAATTCAGCTTTGCCATCACAGGAATAAATTAGATTTTAAAATATATAAACTAGAAAACATATGGTAATAATATTTCACAATAATACTGTTTTTACTTTATTTATGATCAAATAAAGGCAGCCTTGGTGAGTGTAAGAGGCTTCTTTCAAAAACATTTGAAGGTAGTATATTTTATAGTATGTATTTATAGTACTTATTGAGCATTACTGCTCTCCCCTACACTTTCTTCATTCAGCTCTGTTCTTTTAAGGTTTCTTTCTGTTTATTTCTGTCTGGTTAGTTTTCAACCAAAGATTCTTTCTCATTTTCTTTTTGAACCCTTATTTTATACAGTCTGTGTAAAGTGTTGCAGGGGTGGTTAGCAGTGAAACGTTCCACAGGCCTCCGATCGCTTAATTCTGCCATCTCTAAAAACACTTTAAAATATTCAATGCTAATTTTGGAAGTTGCTTTCCAAAGCATGTATTTTAAAAATGCTTTTAATTCCAGCGCTTAGCTTGGAAACGAACCAGTCAATAACACATTGCATACAAATGCGCTATCGCTCATTAATAAACACTATAGTTAAGGTTTGATTTCAATGTTAATTTAAACATTTATAATGTTTCCATAACTGCATGTAGCCTGGAGAGCATGCTATGAAGTCATATAGTTGTGTTGTTGCAAATCTTTGTTTGCTTAGATGAGAGAAGCAAGTAATTAAGTGGAAAAAACACTTTTATGTTATTTGTGAATGGTGGATTTACAATAATTACCCAGCAGACATAGTATCTGGTAGAACAAGGTGGTTGTGTTTGTGTAATTAGGTGGATGTGTTAAGCTAGCCTTTAGAGTCGCTGAAGTGGATTTTTGAATTGACTGATGAGAAGATAAGGACACTAATATCTTATGAACACTGGAGAACACACAAAAAAGATGGAAAAGAAGAAGAAATAGTAGGCTAAGTATAAAATGGAGAAAACTGTTTTGTTTAGAGTCCTCTGGGAGTGCAGGTTCCTCAGTCGCCCTGCAGTGCACACCTGGGACCTCACATATGCGTGCACACAGGAAGTTCTTGAATGACAGCGTTATGAGGTGGGCTGAATGAGAAGCACCGTGCCCTGTAACCCCTCGAGGACTCTAATGATCCGTTTCCACCATAATGGAGACGATTTAAATGGCATTCCAAGATTCTATATTATCATTCTGGAACACCCACCATGCTCTGCGGTGGATCTGTCAGCGTTGATGGAGGGCTTTTCAGCTGGATGGGTCATGATCTGTGATGGTTAAGGGCCTGAGACAGCCTCAAAGGGTTCCTCTGAAGGTCAACTGAAGGTTTTGGAATGGTTTTAGAAGATTAGATTAGATACATGTACCCTATAAAGGGAGAGAGCAGGGTTAAATGAGGTTACAAGTACTTATCTTGGATAAATTGATTGCAAGGACATGTGTGGGTTATTCTTGCGGGAAAAAACCCCTGATTTTATTCGGGTCATGCTTGAATTTTAATGATTGACTTTTTTTTTTACTTGATTTTTGTTGTTGTGAATGTTATGGAATATGTCCGTATAAAATATCATTAGCTTATGGATTTTCTAAAACCCTTTAGCATTTTTCATCCTACTGATTTCCAAGTTTACATTTTTTAATGACCCAGCCTTTGAAAAGTGTCAAATATTTAGCATTTTGAAAAAGATAACCTGTGGTACTGACATTGAAAGTTCCTGAATTTTTACATTTTTATAATTAATATTACACTGTAAACAATTCAGTGAAATTTACAGTTAAAACAGCAACTGTGGTTTTACAGATTGAAATTAAATTTACAGTAAAAAAAAACTTCATAAAGTAAAATAATGTTAATATACCAAATTACTAAAATGTGTTTTTTTAACTTTATAATATACTGACGATACACAGGTGGTAAGAAAGCCACATTTTGAATAAAAAGTTCATCACAAGCCAATTTTAAATAAATACAAATGTAATAGTAATAGAAGGTTCACAGGGTCATACACACACACACACACACACACACACACACAATCATGGTAACATAACTGATGAGAAAAAACTAACAAGAAACAGTTATTTCAGGTCAAAAACAAATGTGAAGTGTCACAGAGAATTCGGGGAATGTCAATTTACGTTTTTGTTTTACCTGTAAATTATAGAGTGACTTGTTCTTTTTCACTTACAAAAACTGTAAATTCAACTGTATTGTATAATTACATTAAATCTGCCATTAGATATATTGCAGTTTTTCACTGTGTAAGGAAACTTGCCATTAACGTTTTTTTACAGCCTTTTAACTGTTAAAACTGCTTATGTTTATGTCATAAATTTATACTTTCTAAAATGTGTATTTATTTATTTACTTATTTAATATTACAATGTATATTTTGTTTAATTTTGTATTGACTTGCTCTTATACTTATATATGGTCTCCCCAATCTTGAAAATATTACATTCTTGCTTGAATGTGTCTAAGTTTGTTGGTGTGTGTGTGTGTGTGTGTGTGTGTGTGTGTGTGTGTGTGTGTGTGTGTGTTTTACTTAGCATGTGTGATTGCGTGGCTTGTCTCTCTGATGCTTTGACACCTATGAGGTGCTTAAGGCTTGTGAAGCTGCCAAGCTTTTATTCTCCACTTCAGTTAATTGTAGCCCCTCAGGCTGCCGTTCTCAGGTTCACTGGGTGGTCTACTAAGGTGGTTTTGGACGCTTTTATTGCGCTTTTGGGCATTGCTGAAAGACGCTGACAAAAACTGTTCAGAAGTAGGTCAAGATATCAGTTGTACACTGGTGAACCCCTTCGGTCTTGCACTCTTTCTTTCTATACCTTCTTTCTCTGTCTAGCTCTCTATTTTCTGCTCACTGTCACACACTTTGTTTCTGTCTCCATTTATTGTTTGCTTTCTCATACTTTTAGACTACAAAATACAAAATGAACTGTCTGCCTTTTCAAAATATTTGGCTTTAAAGCTTACATACAGCTCAATTCCCAAAGGTGTGTTTGTGTGCCTTTACATAGAGAGAAAGTGCATGTTTTAGGTCTATCCATTAGAGTGTGTGAGTGTTGGTGGTGTATTGCTGTGTTACAAGGCCCACAGGCTTCCCTGGGGAAGGGGTTTGATCATTACATGGTGTCCTGTGTAGGTAAAGGTAATTAATCTCTGATTCACCCAGGAGCCTTTAACTTGCTTTAATTAAAAATGCATACATAAACACACACATACTCTTAGAAAAACCTAAACACACTTCCCCAGCCCACATCCACTATCATGTATATAGATCGCACTGTGGGTGGCTCTGAATTCCGGGTACGAGACCAAAGTATGATTCGATCTGTGTTCAGTCTGAAATCCTGTTTAGGTTAACTCATGTCATGATGTCGTAATGCCTTATGCGTTATAAATCCTCTGCAGATTATTGTCGCCCCTGTGTTGATGATGCATTAAAATAATCCAGTGCTGGTGGGCAAACACTGTAATTACTTCCAGACTCAGAACAGCCATGCCTCCCTCCCTCTAGACCAGTGACGTGAGGTGGTCTTCTAAAATGAGAAGTCAAAGCCCCCTCTTGGCGGGACTTTTAATTAAATGTACTGTAAATTCATGCTACATTTGATGTTTATGAAGTTGAATGCAAATGAAACACCATTTACCTGACAATATCAACAAACTAGTGCCATAATATGACATTTTTGTTTGTTTATATCAAAGGCATAGTCCACCAAAAAATTTAACTTCTGTCATTATTTGCTCACCCTCAAGTTGTTCCAAATCTGTATGAATTTCATTCAACTGTTTAAGACAAAAAAAGATGTTTTAAAGAATGTTGGTAACTAAACAGTTGATGGTAGCTATTGACTTCCATAGTATATGGAAAAAAAATACTGTGGAAGTCAATGGCTACCATCAACTGTTTGGTTACCAACATTCTTCAAAATATCTTCTTTTGTGTTCAATAGAAGAAGGAAACATACAAGTTTGGAACAAGTGGAGGGTGAGGAAATGATGACGGAAGTTTCATTTTTGGGTGAACTATCCCTTTAAATGGGCAGTTTACCCAAAAGTCGTCATAATTTACTCACCAGTGTCAATGAATAAAAACGAGACGAAAATTTTAGGGAGGGACGATTTGTGAAGAGATTCATTCAGAACGAATCTTCTGCATAGTTAGGAGGTTATAGATGCATGCATATGAACCGGCAGGACATAAGCTAAAATGCACTTTGTCACATAAGCACAAAATGTCAATATTTGGGAATAAGAGAAGAGCAGACATATAGATAAATCTGACGACGCAAGAGAGAACTCATTTCGGTCTGGTTTTCAGAGCGCAAACACTGAAGCATACACATACAGAAAGCGCGTCTCACAGCACACAAGTAACTTACTCTCTCTCGCGTCGCATGAATGGAGAATTACACACAAAATGATGTCGAATTGTCCGTTTTGACGAGTATTCACGTAAACACAGTTGATTACGTATTAAGTGAACGTAAACAGTAGGGAGAACGTGTATCAGTACATTGCATCCATTGCAGCTGTGCATTCTGTTTTAAAGGGACAGTAGCCTAATTTAGTTGCTATTGATTTTAATCAAGCAACAACAGAAAGACAGAAAATCACTCACTGCTCTTTGATTTCATTAAAAAGAAGACCATGTTCTTGTTCTTTATGAGAAGTGGTTTTATTTGATTTTAACATAAAGGCATGTTGTGTGTCACCACAGTTAAATCGTTGTCTATCATGATAAACCCTTAATATCAAACCTATATAATGAGTTTGGAAATTTTAGAGAAATGCTTAATAAATGCATTACACTGTAACTAAACCCATTAGATTTTAGTCGACTAAATTTACTGTAGATTTAGTCGACTAAAATCGTATGATATTTAATCAACAAAAACTAGACTAAAACTAAAAACAATTCAGATGACTAAAATATGACTAAAACTAAATGGCATTTTAGTCAAAAGACTATGACTAAAACTAAATCAAAATTTGCTGTCAAAATTAACCCTGTTACTCACCTTGTACAACTTTTTTTTTCAAACACTCTCCATATCCATTATTTTATGTTTCAGAGTAAATGGTCACAGAATCTTCAGTTTTGAGCTGTCCTTAATAAACATACTATTTATTAAAACCAAGTCACATCAAGTCTCATTAAAATGTGTTGACGCTTTTTGTATTACTTCAAAAGCAATTTTACAGTTATAAAGTAAAAAGCATATTTTATGTGTCATTTATTTGTTATTATTAATAGTCACATTATTTTCAGACCATTAGTCAGCTAATGCTCTATAAACACAGTTGCTGTCATGAAGGTTGCCGACACAGAGGTGCAGTATTAAATTAACTGAGCTGAGTGCTAGCTAAAAAATGCCTCAGCCACAGATCATTTAAAGTAATTTCAAGTTAATTTCGATTTGGATATGATGTGACCAGAAGTGGTGATGTCGGAGTGGGTAGTTGTTTACTTTATAATTAGTCCATCCAATTCCAACGGTTTGACCCTGCCTGGTCAATTTGCAGACCATTTGTGAACACGATGAGCGAATGTTATCCCATTGACTGAGTAATCAGCCAATCATATCGCACATTTAAATTTCTTTTGTCCAATCACATTGCACCTTCCATATATAATTTACTTTAAACTGAAGATCATATACTCACACTTGTGTAACTTGTTTGACCTTTTTCATGAAAAAAGCTGCTATCTCCATATAACAAAAATCTTGCTGTCATATTCAGGTGCAGTTTTGCTGTTGAATTCAAAATCATGTTTGAACCTGGGTCCACCTACATATCTTGTAGGTGGACCCACTTCTTTTATTTATGTGAAGAACAACTAAGTTGTTAAGTTTTTTTTACTTTGGTTATGCCTTATCTCGCCAAGTGCAACAAGTGATCTCAGCAAAACCTATATGTGCAAGACACCCGTGGGCTCAGGGGAGGCAAAAGACACACTGCCTCCTCCTGAAACTTTATCCATTGGTGTCACTGCTGGACAGTGTTACCTTATAAAAATGAGTGGTTTATGCACTATTGTGCTATTCACATTTCCATGTGAATATTTTTGAGAAGGAGCTTGCCTCCTTGCAGTGGTATTTATAGTATTTATTGATATTTTGAACTCACTATTTTGAATCTATTATTTTTATATATTTTTTAAGTTTTTTTGTTGTTGTTGCGTTTAGTCATTTTATTAGTTTTTTTTTAGTTTTTAGTTTTAAATATTTCTATTTAGCTTTAATGTTTATTTCAGTTAGTTGCCAAGCCAACATTTCTCATTTTCAGGATTTGTTAGGTTTTTCATGTAATATTTATATTTTTATTTTATTTAAACTTTATTTCAATGAAAGGAAATAATTTTTGATAGTTTTAGTTAACAAGAACAACGCTGCTCCTCTGAGAAAACGCCCCCTACTCTAGACATTAATGAAATAATCATATACAGTCTTCACACTCCCTCAAGATTTTGATGGTTGTTAACGCTGTTTCCTGTTGACCCGAGAGGCTATTTCAGAGCCTTGACAAGTATCATGAAATGGCACAGTATCAAGCCAGGAGATGTTATGTCAGGTCCAAAATTAAATATGAGAGGAAACCCTTGAATGTGAGATCAAGTAATTCATAGATCATTGAACGGTTGTGCTTTTAAATGGGTGCATGATAAACCTGAAGATGAGTTTTCTAATGTCAGATCAATGCTAGAACTGAAAAATGTTGGATACGATAAATCTGGTTGGCTGTCATGTCCAATATTGATCTGTTTGTATTTATAGTGAGAGATAAATGGGTCTTTGCTGCATCATGCGTCTCACTGTAAGTACAAAAGATGCTACCTCTCTCTCCATGTCTCTTGCTCTCTTTCTCCCTCACTCTCTCGGGTGAGATTACTGTTCCCATGGCAACACAGCAGATTGCTTGGAGATTGCTATGGTTGTGGGCACCATGGTAACGCATTTTATATGCTGGTGGGTCTCTCTCTCCCTCTCTCTTTCACACACATCCTCTCACGTTCATTCTATCTGTCGGCAGTTTGGGGTTGTACATACCTTCTTGTGTCAGGACTCAGCACAGACTTCCCTAATACACTGATTTGGGAATTGATGGTGTGCGAGTCTGTATGAGTCTGTAGGTTAAACGGATCAGATGTGCATGTAACTATTGCAGTAACTACTGCAGTTTCTGTATGTGAGTTTTAGTACACTCTTAGAAAAAAAGGTTCATTGGGGTTCTATATACCTAGGGTTCATTAATCTACTTTTTTTTTAATGAAAAAAAGGCTTATGAATTAAAAAACAATACTGATACATATCTGAAACCACTTACAAATACAAATACCACTTACTTACCAGGTTCACCATCTTTCGTGGGTTACAGAATTGGGGAAAGTAAAAAAAAAAAAGTATATATAGATATAGATTGCATGGTTTATAGGAGAAAGTGGGGTAAATACTTGACATTTATTGAAGGTGAAGGATAATAACCTGGTGGTGAGATGCAAAATAAGTGTAATTAATATACTATTTGGTGACACTCTAATTTTATTTATTTACCTATTATTTTTTGCAAATTAACTTTACATTTATTTATGCAAGTTAACGTTCAGTTTTTTTTTTTTTTGTGGATTCTGCCATCTTATATGGGTTACAGAATTGGGGAAAGTTACCACAAAAAAAAATAAAAAATAAAAAATCATATAGATTGCATGGTTTATAGGAGAAAGTGGGGTAAATACTTGACATTTATTGAAGGTGAAGGATAATAACCTGGTGGTGAGATGCAAAATAAGTGTAATTAATATACTATTTGGTGACACTCTAATTTTATTTATTTACCTATTATTTTTTGCAAATTAACTTTACATTTATTTATGCAAGTTAACGTTCAGTTTTTTTTTTTTTTGTGGATTCTAGCAATCAATATATATATATATATATATATATATATATATATATATATATGACTGACACATGTTGGATGAGTGAGTAAGGGGGATGGTGTTTGATAAAACTGAATGTACTGTTTTGTCAATTTAAGATAAAAAGAATAAAAAGTATGAATAAAAAAGAAATATGGATTTAAGTTAACTGTTGGACTGTGACTTGCTGTGTGTTATATATTGCTTGTGTGATTGTAAATGCTAAGAAAAGTGTCTTAAATAACCACATAATACTTTGATGTGTTATTCTTATGGTAATTTCAGTTTTCCTAGTGATAAAGTATCTATATGAGCTGTTAAAGTCATCAAATTTAATTAAAATAAAACAAAAACTAAATCCATAAATTGATCCCATAATGGAAACCCCTAAAGGGTTCTATATAGAACCTTTTCTTCTGAGTGTAGTGTTAATATAACAAAAAATTACGATAGCAGTCTTGTGATACTTTATATATACCATGCTAACAAATATATCTTGGTATTTAAATACATGTCCAAAACCTGTTGTTAGTTCTGTTTTAAAAGATACTATACTTTTGGAGGCTCCTGTGCCAGACAAGTGAACGCAATTGATATGCTAACGGTTAGCTTTCTCCAGATGTTATAGACCTCCTCCCAGAAGCCCATTTTTTGATGTTAGCTTCTGTATGTATAGATGTACAACATTGCTTTACAGTCTTCCATTGTATTGTACGTGCATGAGACATACAATTTGTTTGGTCATTCTGCTCTCTAGCCTCTCTCTGCATATTTCTCTTTCATTCTCTCTTGTTTAAAGCAGATATTTATTTCTTGTGTGGCGAGTCGTTTTCATGAGGCCTATTGTTGTCATGGCAACAACAGCCCACAGATGGAGGCAAGAGAGCGAGGAGTGCACCAGAGAGTTTTCACTGGCTCTGACACAAAACTTGTTGACACACATACATGAAACTCATGCTATGAGGAAAATCTGTGCGCGTATCAGCGCTCAAGGGCACAAACACACACACACCTGACTGCAGACTGATTTGCAATCACTGTCTAAATTGGGTCAGTTCTTCTACATCATAAATTTTACACCCAGATGGAAGAAAAGGGAAACGACTTGTCCATGCGATTCTGTTTCATGAAGTTTTACTGCTGATGTCCTTTATTACTGTGGGGATATTTATGTTCTGTGTTTGACACAGTAGGGTGAATTAATGGAAAAGTGTCTCCATCTAAACACCTTTCCTTATTTATCTATTGGGAACACTGGGGCTGGTTGTCATACATAATATTGGTCAGGGTGTGTTTATTTTTATGAAAATCAATTTCTGAACATCTTGGCTACAGAAAAGCTTTTGAGCATTTCCACTATCATTGCCAAGGAAAAACAGATACAGATAATTTCACAGATTTATTATAAAATAATTCATAAAATAGCAAAAGCGTAAAAGGCAATGTACAAAAATATTATTTTGGTAAAAAAAAAAGTATTAACTTACATGTACATTTAATAATTAAGAAAAAAAAGTTGTCTTCCACTCACACTTTTCCACTTTTGAGTATTTTTGGTTACATTGTTTATAGTTAATCAATGAAACTATAATTCACTATAAAATATTAATAAGTATATATAATAATATATAAATATATTTGACTCTTGTCTGAATGTATGCTACTGTTAGTGATTTTGTTTATTATATATACACACTGTCAGGGATCTGGAAGGAGGACCCAATTGCAGTGTGAGTAACAAGGGTTTATTGACAAAACAGATTAATACAAAAGGGTAGTGAGGAGCACAGGTGATACCACAACAGGAACACAATAAACACATAGCTAGGGAAGGCCACTGGGACAGCCTCAAGACATCAACTGGCAGAATACGATAGCGGCAGAGGCGGCGGCAAGACCAGGCCAGTGGAGAGACCAGAGCAAGGCACCAGAGAGCTGAGCTCAGAACTTATGGACCATAAACTCTGAAGCACCCCAGACACCAGGCAAGGGAACAGGTCAGGACAGGAACTCTAACACCACAACAAGACAAAACATAGCTCCACAGGAACACAAATTACTCCAAGACAGGCAAGAGAATACATTTTTTTTTTTTTAAAAAGCTAAAAATTAAAAATAACCAACACAAATAACTAAAACATCAACCAAAAAATGAAAACAAGAGATCAGGACTAAGAAAACTAAATGAACACTAAAATAAAAGCAAAAAGACAAAAACAGACCAAATCCAAAAACAAGGAGCAAGACAAGAACATAGAATTACAAGAGACAAGACTAGGGCAAGACTAGATCACAAGATCAAACAGACAGGGAGACAGGAACACATACTCAGCCACAGACAGAGACAAACACAGTGAGGGAAAGAATGACCACGAACCAGCAAAGACAATAGGGCAAGGGGCACTGTAGCGTCTGGAACACTCCAACACACAATATATATTTTGTTAGCTAGATTTCACAAATACTTTGTAACACCCCAGGACGCCGAACAAGACCCTGGTTTCATGGTAACCCGATACATTTACAACCTTGTGGAATGCGAGCCGGCTCTCATTCTGCTTTCTCCAGAAACAAGGGGTACAAATGCACAGGAGAAATGGACTGTTCTACTAATTAATTCATAGGAAAACCTTCTTTGAATGAACACCCATTTTCTTCAGGCCATTGTGTATATTATTGCTGTGTTGTATTCTAAAATATGAATAGTTAATTATAACTAGTTATGGTTAATTATTCATATTTCCTGTCGTTGAGCTAAATTCGCTACAGGCACTATAAATAGGGAGGAAAACACGAGGAACAGGTGAGAGCAATTACACCAACAAGGACTCAATCGGGGCTAACAAGAGGGTGTGGTAATGAGGAAACCAAGAGGAGGGGCTAAAGAAGCACATGGCTGAGAAAAACAATCAACTAGGCCATGTGCTGACAAGACAACAT
>NW_015505518.1:324008-337459 GCF_001515645.1 Sinocyclocheilus grahami | reverse complement strand
ATATATATATATATATATATATATATATATATATATATATATATATATATATATATATATATAGTTTTATTGCTTTTATTAAAAAATACAGCTAAAAATACAGCTATACTAAAAATATGGCTCACACTTTAGTTTGGGGACCAATTCTCACTTTTAACTAACTATTAACTACTACTGCCTCACTAAAATCCTAATTTGCTGCTTATTAATAGTTAGTAAGGTACTTTTTTTACCAAAAAGTTTTGGTATTGTGTAGCATTAAGGAATCTAGAATATGGTCATGCAGAATAAGGCATTAATATGTGCTTTATAAGTACTAATAAACAGCCAATATGCATGTTAATAAGCAACTTGTTAATAGTGAGAATTGGTCCCTAAACTAAAGTGTTACCAAAATAAGGTTACCAAAATTTTAGTTCGGAGGAAACCAAAAATCACTGCTATAAAAAAAGACATTTGTGCAATATATTGCTCTAATACTACTCGCTGTGGTCTCCCATAAAATGTATTGTATAATGTTACTGATGGGTTTTATTATTGTCTTTGTCTTTATATTTATATTCATATATTATAAATCTTCATTTCTTTTTCGTCCTATTATGAATTCATATGTACATATCATGTATATGCCAAATGCTGGAACTGTGGCCGAGAATACTAAGAAATCAAGTGCTAAGTTAGATCTCAAGGGCAACAAGAAGAACAACACAATATAAGAATGCTAAAACATTGCTGATGCAGTTCAGATGTCTAAGTGCTAGATGAGGTCAGTAAAGACGAGTCACTAGACACAGACAGTCCATTAAGTACTGCCCAAATGTATCTGTGGAGTAGGTTAGTGACACGAAAGAGGTTAATTACAACAGAGGTTAATTACAACTCGACCGAAAGTATTTTGTATGAACTTGAAGGGGTTATTTGACTAAATCTGCTGGGCCAGTGAGGAGGAGGAATCAAATTTAAACTCTGATTAGATGGCAATGCAGGGTGATCTGATGTTGATAGAAAAAAATAAAGGACCAAATACTGAGCCATGAGGCACTCCAGGGTTGAGGGCCAGTAAATTAGGCTTTTTTTGCTAACTTTGTATGATCTGTTCACGTAGCAAATAAACCAGTAAATTAGTTAACACTGTCTACACTGAAATGAACAGTTTGTGGCTGAACATGACAAAAACGATCTAAGGCAATGTTCAAGATGCTCTGGTAAGGTTGCGTGACAAGGATTAATTCCTAAGTGATGGAGGTCAAGCATGCTGTTTTTGGAAAAAACTTGACATTTGGATGAAACTATTCATCATGCAGTGCTTGCTGTCTCATCCAGAGCATCCATTCCAAGCAAATACAAAGCCAAATTGTTTCAAGATGCAGCAAACTGGTTTATAATTATAATATTGAAATATGCTACTTTCAAGTAAAAAGTTGCTGTTAATGTGTTCTTGGATGACTGACTAAAAGCTAGGATATCGGTTATCAGATCTGATATGTAATATCACTCTGTAATAAATGTTTTTCCCTGGATTATTATATTTTATTGGGTTCATGACTACTGTATTTTTTTAAGGTTAAAGCCATACCCGCTCCTCAAGACTCTCCAACTGGGTGGATTTAAAAGTCATAATAGTGGTTTTGTGACCAGGAGGCTGCCAGATTCACATTTGCCATTGTGAATATAATTTGCTATAGCCTCTAGCAACAAACCTGCTTTCCTGCATTATAAATGTGTGTGGACATATGCGGATAGTGTGCAGGAACCCATATACTAGGTACACCAGAAAGCCATGTAAAATGCTGACATTGAGGGATCCTGTAAATTGCTTCGACTCGTTCTGAAAATATTTATGCTATACAGGTTTAAGCGAGGAAGGTGCCTTTGTGTTAATAATCACCAAATGTGTTTGGTCTGATATATTCACTCTGTTTTCTCTTCAGGTATCTCATGAATGTGACATTTGAAGGGCGCAACCTCTCCTTCAGTGAGGATGGTTTTCAGATGCACCCAAAGTTGGTTATTATACTGTTAAATAAGGAGAGGCAGTATGAAAGGGTGGGTATCTTTCCTCATTTCTCTCTTTTGCCTCTTGATTTCTCTTAACTCATGACTGCACAGTTCCCTGATGTAATTATCAACCTTCATTTACTCTATATCTCTCTTTATCTTAATTCAAGATTTCAGCCATCCTCAAATTTAGCCTACTCTAATCCAATCGCAGCCACTTCAGCCTCAACACCCTCTCATTATCTCACTCGTTATCCTTCTCTCATTTTCTGCTCTCATCTTGCCCTCTTTACACTTTCGCAGGTCGGTAAATGGGAGAATGGGTCTCTGACAATGAAGTACCACGTGTGGCCACGGTTTGAGATCTACTCAGATGCTGAGGAGCGGGAGGACGACCACCTGTCCATTGTTACGCTGGAGGAGGCTCCATTTGTTATTGTGGAGGATGTTGACCCCCTCAGTGGCACCTGTATGAGAAATACAGTGCCGTGCAGAAAACAGCTCAAACTCCTGTGAGGATCCAATAGGAACAGATATTCAGTACAGATATTCAGAAAATGTGCTGCAGTTTGGTTCAAAATTCAGATTTGTCTCAGATTTCACAGCAGATGTTATAAGTTGTAGACTGAAAGTGTTACAAAACTTGTCTAAATCACAGATGAATACAGTGAGGTCCAAAAAATTGGACAATGAAAATATTTAAACCTGGAAATAAACAGAAGGTTGTAGGATTTTTAAAAATTCTAAATACTAAGAGACCAAATAAGAAAAATGAAAAATAAAGTTTTTTCAGTGGTCTCAGGCATACCACACCGTCTGTATGTCTGTGAAGATTTGCTTAACCATATCCAAGATGGATAAAGCTGCATACTATTGGTAAAATATCTTAAATATGCTATCTAAAATCAGTCATTGCATGAGATCAATATGAGACCAGTCATTAATCTTGACTGCCAAAATGCAGATTTGTCTCATGAGAGCACTAAGTACAGATCCTCCATTCAGTTTTCAAGTTCAAGGTGTTCTGTCACTGTCAGGTCTAGATTATATCATATAGTAAGAAAGTGTGGTGTATACAGTATTGTACTATTAATGTAAAACACAGATTATTTATGGATTGGAACTGGTACCTCATGTCTCTTTTTAATATTGATTATAAAATGTGTTAAATTAGTGTTAAATTCATTTAGCATTCTTTTAATAAATTATTGCTAAAACACTCATTTATTATGAGAAATGATCTGGGATTAAAGTGAATTTTGACAAATTTAAGTCTCTGGTTCCAGTGTAGTCAATGCAATAGTCAGTGCAGTGGTCATTAATCATTTTGATGTTACGATGACTCATTGATTGATTTTTCAGATGCAGATTTATTATGAAATGGTATTTTGATTAAGGATTGATGAACAGCTATAAGGCAAAATTTGTTAAACGCTGTCTTCAGTATTTAGAAAAATAACGTCCTGTGCTAACATTAATCTTCTTAACTTTTTCTTCCTGTTTTCCTATTTCTAGAAATCAGACAAGAGATTCAGGGATCTACATTAAACGCTGTTGCAAGGGCTTCTGTATAGACATCCTCAAAAAGATTGCCAAGTCTGTAAAATTCACCTACGATCTCTACCTGGTGACCAATGGGAAGCACGGCAAAAAGATCAACGGCACATGGAATGGCATGGTTGGAGAGGTTAGTTTCAAAATGCTTTTAGTAAAAAACCTCTGGTTCCCTTTCAGTCGGTCACTCCGAGTCACGTCGGTGACCGACGAATTGGGATCTCGCTTAGAGAGACCAATTCACTTCGAGTGTAAACTAAACGAGCCAATGCACATTGGCATGCGATGATTGCATCCAGCTGCCGCTGATCACAACGTGAGCATAAAAAGGCAGCCAGTGCAATGCATACCAGCTTTTCGCTTCGGAGCCGAGCGACATCATCGTTCTGCTACCAAAGTTCCTACAAGACTTCTTCGTGTGTGACAAGTCTTGCGCACTCTCGGGAGCTTTTTGTGTTGGCAGACGGCATTTTAGCAGTGGTCGTTCCTGTGTTGAGTGGGTTTCGCACTTCAGGCTGCACTACCCCCCTGTTGTGCTGCAAACGGCCGTTTCCCCTGTGCGTCTCAGCACGTAAAAGAGCATTTCCCTAAAAGAGCTAATTTCTCTAAAAGAGTACAATAAGTGGGTGCGTCTTTGTAAAGATGACGGATCGTCTTTTTAAAGATGCTGTTTCACCCGTGCGTTTCTGGATGCGGTCATTACCTGGCGCCGGGTGATGGTCACGATCGCTGCCTCACATGTCTGGGCATTAAACACGCTGAGGTGGTGTTCGCGGATGAGTCATGTTCCCATTGCGGGAAGATGACCATCTCGGATCGGCGGGCCAGGCTCCGTTCCCTCCAGGAGTGCGGAGCTCCGTTGCATCTGCCGCGATCTAGTGTTCGTCCTGGCGGCAGCCAGGCGTGGACTACTACGGGCAGTAGGGTCTGAGGGTTACAGTGGTGGCAAACCCCTCAGGGAACCAACCCTCAGGGGACCATCGCTCCTCTAGTGCTTCGCAACCAGTTGAGCCACCAAAGGAACGCGCTGGACCCTCTTCAAAGAGCGTACCAGCGGTATCCTTCAGTGCTCCTCCCGATGACCAGATGTCGATCACTGCATCGGAGGGAGAGCTCGATTCGGCTGCGCTGCCGCCCTCCGAGAAGGTGGAAAGGCCTGAATCGATACAGAGATGGCGGCTATGCTTTCCAGGGTCCGCCGAGAGGGTAGGGCTCGAGTGGAAACCTCCACCGCGTCCCAGGCCCTCAAAGTTGGATGATTGGTTTCTCGGGGTGGTTCGCGCTGGTTCTCAGTGCCCCGCCTCAGTGTTTTTCTTCCCGGAGGTGCATGAGGAGCTCACCAGGTCATGAATGGCACCTTTTACTGTCGGAAACCGACCTGCAGGTTCCTCCTCCCTCACCACCCTCGACGGTGGTGCAGCTAGGGGGTATACAAGGGTCCCCCCGTTAGAGCGGTCGGTTGCAATGCAATTGTGTCCTAATACCGCCTCCACCCGGCAGGGCGAACCGTGCCTCCCCTCCCGGGTCTGTATGTATTTGTCTGGCCTGTCCGGCCATGCTTATACGGCCTGTGGAGAAGCTGCCTCCGCTTTACACGCTACGGCGTTACTGCAGGTTCATCAGGCCAAGGCACTGAGGGACCTGCACGAGGGTTGTCATGATCCGGAAGTTCTGAAAAAGCTCCGAACCACTACTGACCTCGCGCTCGCGCAGACCGGCCTCTTCAGTGACGCGGTCGAGAGCTTGGCCCAGCAGCTCTCGGATGCACAGGAGCAGACTGAGGCAGGTCGTCACACCCTGCCCCAGTGGCCAGCTGCTGCCTCCACCCATCCGCTGGCCGCAGCACCCCAGCCTGCTTGTCGCAGAGGGCGGCCCCGTGCAGCCACCCTTGCTCCGGCAGCGCATCTGCAGCAGCCCCCAGCAAGCGGCGCCATGGAGCTGGGCGTAGGCAGGCTGCCCCACCCGTCCAGGCCCCCGTCAAACCTGGCGGTGAGCGAAAGAGCAAGAGGCCCCGGGATGGGTGACCCAGAGAGGGAGGAAGCTGCTCTTTGGGCGATGGTGAAGGCACCTCTCCATCCCCCGGAGGAGGGCAGGGTGGAGAATCTGGAAAATCTCGATGAGAGAGCGGATTTCTCTGTCCCTGGGTCCCAAGAGCAAGAGGCCCCGGGACGGGTGAACCAGAGAGGGAGGAAGCTGCTCTTTGGGCAATGGTGAAGGCACCTCTCCCTCCCCCGGAGGAGGGCCGGGTGGAGAATCTGGAAAATCTCGACGAGAGAGCGGTTTTCTCTGTCCCTGGGTCCCAGGAGGGCACGGAGAGTCACGGACGGACCAGCACCAGACCACACTCATCCTTCTCCATCACCAGCAGGCAGCAGCGGGCAGTTCGAGAGCGTCAACAAAGGCCATACTCACGCACCCTCTGCCAAACTGTGGAACCAGGTAAGAGTTGCACTGCACACTCAGACCGTTGCACGGTCCGCTCACAAGCTGCCCGAGTTGGGTCCCTGCGTTCCACCTTGCTGCCCCACTGCGGGTACGGCGGTGGTTCCGCTTGCACGTTATCTGGGAGCCTGGCTAGCGCTATCCAACCCGTCTCGTTGGCTTCTGCGGATATAATGCAATTCAGTTCGCCCGGCATCCCCCCAAGTTCAGAGGCGGCCGATGCTCCTGTCTTGTGTGGAGGTCGCAGTCCTACTGGCAAAGGATGCGATAGAGCCAGTCCCTCCAGCCGATATGAATACAGGGTTTTACAGCCCTTACTTCATTGTACCCGAGAAAGGCGGTGGGTTACGACCAATCTTGGATCTGCGCGTCTTGAACTGGGCCCTTAGATTCGGTCGAACAGACAGCACGTCTCACAGAGGAATGTGCGCGGTCGGTGCTGAACTGCTTGAATTCGTTCAAGGGCAGGACAGCGGTCCCACTGAAACTATTTCAGAGGCTCCTGGGGCATATGGCAGCTGCAGCGGCAGTTACGCCGCTGGGACGTCTTCATATGAGACCACTCCAGCACTGGCTTCATGGCCGAGTCCCGAGGTGGGCGTGGCAGCACGGCACTCACCGGGGCCACGTACAACGGGCACGCAGTGTCGGGGGTATGGACGGGCCCCCAACTGCACTCAGGCATCCTGTGGTTTACACGGATGCCTCCACCACCAGCTGGGGGGGCCACGTACAACGGGAACGCAGTGTCGGGGTATGGACGGGCCTCAAACTGCACTGGCATATCAATTGCCTAGAGTTGTTAGCAGTGCGCCTTGCCTTGAACCGTCTCAAAGGGTGCTTATGAGGCAAGCACGTGCTGGTCCGAACGGACAACACGGCGACCACTGCGAACATCAACTGACAGGGTGGTCTGCACTCCCGTCGCATGCATTTGGAGTCGGAAGGTTCTGAGGTCACTTCGTGCCATTCACATTCCGGGTCTGCTCAACTGTACGGCTGACGAGCTGTCACGAGCTACGCTCCCGGGAGAATGGAAACTCCATCCCCAGACGGTCCAGCTGATTTGGAGACATTTCGGAGCCGCTCAGGTAGACCTGTTTGCCTCTCCAGAAACCTCTCACTGCCAGTTGTTCTCACTCGGCACCAGTGTTGGGCAAGTTACTCTGAAAATGTAATCAAATTACTGATTACTGATTACTCCTTTTAAAATTAATCACGTTTCTGTTCTGATTACTTAATTTCAAAAGTAATTAGTTACATTACTAGTTACGTTACTTTTTTCTCCATGAAATTTATGAAATCCCAACATACACGCTCCCGATAAATATTTGTTATTAAAGCATCAACATTCACAGAACACTGTTATTTTTAACTAAAGCAAGCGACTGTTGCGTGCATGGTTTGGCATGGCAGAATGCCATCAAAGAGCGATGCTTTTATAATCTCTAAAATACACCTCAGTTCACCGCAATATCACAAATCTCTGTTATAACACAACAAATATATGCATAATGAATATTTCATAATGTTTACAATTCGTGTGTTATAATGAGAGGATTCGTGAGCACGCACATTTCAGCACTGCATTGCTCAACACTGCAAACATGTGTTATAGCCTAAATAGAAACTGTGCATAAGCTTGCACCTGTTAATCATTTTTATTTTATATTAGTTCATGTTGCTTTTGTGCAATATTTCTGTTCTGATTACTTAATTTCAAAAGTAATTAGTTACATTACTAGTTACGTTACTTTTTTCTCCATGAAATTTATGAAATCCCAACATACACGCTCCCGATAAATATTTGTTATTAAAGCATCAACATTCACAGAACACTGTTATTTTTAACTAAAGCAAGCGACTGTTGCGTGCATGGTTTGGCATGGCAGAATGCCATCAAAGAGCGATGCTTTTATAATCTCTAAAATACACCTCAGTTCACCGCAATATCACAAATCTCTGTTATAACACAACAAATATATGCATAATGAATATTTCATAATGTTTACAATTCGTGTGTTATAATGAGAGGATTCGTGAGCACGCACATTTCAGCACTGCATTGCTCAACACTGCAAACATGTGTTATAGCCTAAATAGAAACTGTGCATAAGCTTGCACCTGTTAATCATTTTTATTTTATATTAGTTCATGTTGCTTTTGTGCAATAGATGAATAACAATTTATTTGTTTTAGATATTTTATGTTTAGAAATGTCTATTTTGCAGGAGGCCTGTGAATCATTTTATTCTCCCGCAACTCGCACACACAAGAGCGTCTACCCGCCTCACCAGCACTTGCCCATCTTGTCCCGCGTCGCACTCTGTTGCATTGGGTCTCGCGGGAGCAGGTCTCTAATCCACTGGCACTGGACTCGACAGTGCGCGTGCTAAATCCTTTTTTACAATCTCTAGATTATAAAACACTGCATTCTGTCAGCAACGTAATGCGGCAGTAACGTATAGAGACCTCGTCTTGTAACTATACTCTAATTACTATTTTGAAAATTATAAAGCATTAAGTTACTAAAAAAGTAATCAAATTACAGTAACGCGTTACTAAGTAATGTGTTACTGCCCAACACTGCTCGGCACGGACGCACTGGCACACAGCTGGCCGCAGGGCCTGCGCAAGTATGCGTTTCCCCCAGTGAGCCTTCTCACACAGACGTTATGCAAGGTCAGGGAGGACGAGGAGCAGGTCCTGCTTGTGGCGCCGTATTGGTCCACTCGGACCTGGTTCCCCGAACTAATGCTCCTCGCGACAGCCCCTCCCTGGCAGATTCCTCTGAGGAAGGATCTACTGACTCAGAGAAGGGGCACCCTGTGGCACCCGTGTCCAGACCTCTGGAAACTTCATGTCTGGTCCCTGGACAGGACGCGGAGGTTCTAGGTGACCTACCCCAAGAGGTAGTTGACACCATCACTTTGGCGAAAGCACAGTCTACGAGACACGCTTACGCTTTGAAGTGGAACCTGTTCATCGAGTGGTGTTCTTCTCACTGAGAAGACCTCCTGGAGATGCCCGATCAGGGTCGTGCTTTTCTTTTTGCAGCAAGGGTTGGAGCAAAGGCTGTCTCCCTCCACCCTTAAAGTATATGTTGCTGCGATTGCTGCTAACCATGACCCCATGGAAGGGAAGTCGGTAGGAAAGCATGATCTGGTCATCAGGTTCCTTAGGGGGGCCAGAAGGTTAAATCCTCCCCGGCCCTCCTCTATACCCTTTTGGGACCGGTTTCTGGTGCTTAAAACACTACAGCAGGGCCCATTTGAGCCTTTGCAGCCAGTCGAGCTAAAGTTTCTTTCAATAAAAACTCTGCTCCTGCTTGCACTGGCCTCCATCAAAAGGGTAGGGGACCTGCATGCATTTTCGGTTGGCCATTCGTGCCTAGAGTTTGGGCTGGCTGACTCCCAGGTAATCCTGAGGCCCCGGCTATGTGCCCAAGGTTCCCACCACTCCCTTTAGGGATCAGGTGGTGAGCCTGCAAGCGCTGCCCCCGGAGAAGGCAGATCCAGCCCTAGCTTTGTTCTGTCCCGTCCAAGCCTTGAGATGCTATGTAGACCGGACATAAAGCTTTAGGACCTCAGACCAGCTCTTTGTCTGTTATGGAGGCTGGTAGTAGGGGAAGGCCGTCTCTAAGCAGAGGATGGCCCACTGGATTGTGGATGCCATCACCCTGGCTTATCAGGCACAGGGTGTGCCCTGCCTGCTCAGTGTTGCATCCTCCTGGGCGCTGACTCGTGGTGCCTCGCTGACAGATATTTGTAGAGCTGCGGGCTGGGTGACCCCCAACACGTTCGCTAGATTCTATAGCCTTCGTGTGGAGCCGGTATCCTCCTGTGTTCTCACCTCAATCGGGTAGAGGCACTGAGAGGCCCCGTGTGTCGGCTTGCTAAAACTGCTCCTGAGTCTCCGTACTGTAGGCACTGTCGAGCTCCTCCATCCCCTCGGCAGCCAGATGTGGTGGAACGTCCGGCGCCAGGCCCTCACTCGATGAATCCGTGAGAACCGGTAGAGGGCTGGGTTCCATATGTAGAGGCCTAAGTGGTTCCCATATGTGTAAAGTCCACGGTAAAGCCTCAGAGCCCGTGTTTCCCCGGCAGACTTCTGCCATTTCCCTGAGGGTTACAATCACCTCTAATCTTCTATATGCACCTAAACGGATGTCATATGTGTAAGTGCTTCCGCAACGTTCCTGCTCCAAGTGGAACGGGTACGTTTTCCCAGTGTTATCCAATCTCACTGAGTGGGTAGTGCTATGACAACAGTGACTGGTCTTCTTGTTGCGAGCCCCGGCCTACACCACAAAGGGGCGCAGGTGGCTCGCACAGGACACTGGAAGGGGCAGCATCCATGGCGCTTTGGTAGGGATTCCAATTCGTCGGTCACCGACGTGACTCGGAGTGACCGACTGAAAGGGAACGTCTCGGTTACGTTTGTAACCCTCGTTCCCTGAAGGAGGGAACGGAGACATCACATCCCGTCGCCACGGCTGCTGTACCACTGCTGAGCGGCCGGGTCACCGACTCGGCTCCTCAGCAAAAACCTGGTATGCGTTGCACCGGCTGCCTTTTTATGCTCACGCTGTGATCAGCGGGCAGCTGGATACAATCATCGCATGCCAATGTGCATTGGCTCGTTTAGTTTACACTCGAAGTGGATTGGTCTCTCCAAGCGAGATCCCAATTCGTCGGTCACCGTCGTGACGTCTCCGTTCCCTCCTTCAGGGAACAAGGGTTACATACGTAACCGAGACGTTCTCTTCAAACACATAGAGTTTGGGTTGAATAGGCTGTTTCTCATTCAAGAGCTTGCTGGATCATACACTTTTGTTCTTCCTGTTCTATTATACCCCTGCATATTATGGATGAGAGGAGCATATTCAACTGTATGATTTGTTTTTTTCATGCTGTAGTTATGCATATTACAGTACATTACTGTTACTGCTGGCAACGGTTTAACAAATTTTGATCAATTTTAAATATATATTTCTGCATTAATTTGAGGTGAATCATTTTTAGATATTGTATGTATATATATATATATATATATATATTCAATATATTTTATTTCATTGATTCATATATTGATTCATTATATATATTGATTCATTCATATATTTCATATTATTTAAAAAAAAAATTAATTCTGAAAAGTGTCTCTCATGACAAGAACAGATGAAAGAGAGAGAAAATGTGAGCAAGTGAGTTTGCATAAGCCCAAGGGAAAATACAGCTGGTGCATTAATTCAGATGAGAAATAATATGAGTTACAGGATCATATGTAAATCCACAGTTGAAATGAATGTTATGCAGTTCCCTTTCGGTCCTAGTCATAGGAATACTCTGAGAACTGCACCACATTTGGAGCCGCAGACTCGTAGTAGCTTGCTTTATGTTTACTTAATGTCTTTACGAGATCCAATGCTCCAAGACATGCTCATGTTCAGTGATAGATGCTATAATGCAACACATAATCAAGCAAATATGCAAAATATAGTCTCATATTTTGAAAAGGCAGAGAAAGAAAATAGGATATAGAAAGCAACTACTCAACATGCAGCCCACAGGGCATTCTTGTGGCCCGCATGTTTTTAGAGATTCTACTATATACCATGGTAAATCCATTGAGCAATTTTTAAAAAATCTGACACCAAGCAGAAATCTATAGTCCACTCTGCAAACTGTGCCACAGATGACCGCTTACAGTACAGGTTCATTGATTATAATGGAAGTGATTTAGTTTGAGACATGGTTGTGTATAACACTCAGTAGCCTTATTAATATAACAGAGGCACTATAAAAATTAGGAGTGCAGCCCTCGAGGCTAAAGAGATCCGGCTTTGGGGCCCCATGAGTAGGCCTGATGTAGACAAAGCCTTCCTGTAGCATATATTCTCCTTATTAACTCTGTTTTGTCCCATTTTCCTACATCACCGGAGGCCCCTTATATGTAACTCTAAATATACCTGGCCAAGTGATGGGTTTAGGGATGCAGTGATTAGGGAAATGTTGAAAAGAAGGAGAAATGGCTATTAAAAGCTACTGCACCCCACTGTAGGAAGTAACCTGATTTCTACCTTCCTTGGTCTCACAGTCTTGTTTTTTCTTCTTCATGGTATTCTCATTCACTAGTTCCCATTTTATATGTCTTTCAGCCTTTTCTTCTCACACTGTTGCTTTTTTCCCCTTCTGTCGCGGCATGCCCAGACTAGTCCAGGTTCGGTATAACTGCCCCTTTTCCTCATGTCTAGGTGGTGTTGAAGAATGCCCACATGGCAGTGGGGTCCCTGACCATTAATGAAGAGAGGTCAGAGGTCATTGACTTCTCTGTGCCCTTTATAGAGACTGGAATTAGTGTCATGGTCTCTCGTAGCAATGGCACAGTGTCACCTTCTGCCTTTTTAGGTAAGTACTAAATACACTAAATAATGTAATGGCATTAATGATAAAATTCTAAATTCAAGTGCACTCTTAATTTCTTTTCCCTTCTTTTTTTTGCACTCAGAGCCCTTCAGCGCTGATGTCTGGGTAATGATGTTCGTTATGCTGTTGATAGTTTCAGCTGTGGCTGTCTTCATTTTTGAGTACTTCAGTCCTGTTGGATATAATCGCTGCTTGGCAGATGGACGAGGTGTGCACACACGCTTTCCCATCCCACACACACACACACAAATCTATAGCCCTTATACATAACACCAGCATACATTTGGTATATGTAGTTTTATGTCTTAATTTTCTAGCCATCTAAAAATTGTTAATAATTATAATCATTAAATGTGTGTGTGTGTGTGTGTGTGTATATATATATATATATATATATATATATATACACACACACATTTAATGACTATAATGGACATTATATCCACCTTTCTGTGCTGTATTGGCTGGTTTCAGCAGTCCACTAATTGTCTGAATATTATTGATTCTTTTGACTAAAATCAAAACTGAATAGTTATTTTATGGCTACTTCTTATGGATTTTCTTCCTCTGCCCTTTTACTCCTCTCTTATTCCTATTAAATTATAAAGTAATAACTCTCTATTTCAATTTCTCTACCTCTTTACATACCATCAGAGCCTGGCGGTCCTTCCTTCACCATTGGAAAAGCTATTTGGCTACTTTGGGGTTTGGTCTTCAATAACTCTGTGCCCGTGCAGAACCCCAAAGGCACTACTAGCAAGATTATGGTCTCGGTCTGGGCCTTCTTCGCTGTGATTTTCCTGGCCAGCTACACTGCCAACCTGGCCGCATTTATGATTCAAGAGGAATATGTGGACCAGGTGACTGGCCTGAGTGATAAAAAGGTAACAAGGTTTATTGGTCAAATTCAACAGCATGTGCAAAAGTGAAGCATGGGCATCTGAAAGCTGTTATTAAAAATATAGTTATCATTGATCTCATTTATCCTACTGTCAAAAAATTAGATCTATTCCACCTCCAGAACATAAA
>NW_015505518.1:245629-323862 GCF_001515645.1 Sinocyclocheilus grahami | reverse complement strand
GGTTCCCCCCCCCCCCCCCAAAGACTGCCTTGAAATGAACGTGCCTTCACTTGATACAACAGACTCTACTTTATCCTTGGTGTTAAACAGCTAAGGTTAATTCGAACAGACTAGCCAATAAATGATTAAATATTTAAGTGCACTGTGTAATTTTTTTTTTATGTTATAAAATGTTCTGTCTCAGTTTAATGTTCAAAGACAGCTATGTGTAAGCCATTTGTGGGTTTTCTGAGGCTCTGGTGCTTTAACCCTTTAACTGTCACCGTCCCACCTGTGGGACGTTTGGCGCTCTTTTTTATTGTTGTCTTTTTTCTCTATCAAATCTTTTAGTAATCATCATAAATCATATATCATTTGAAAGCTTAGAAGCCCAAGATTCATCATGTGAACATCATTTCAAAATCAGACATTGTGTTACCATGGAAATGGTACTTTAAAATCTTTTGGCGGTCTCCTCCCCCTTAGTGGGCAGTGTCAAGTGTCATATTACAAAATGAATTACGGTCTTTTAGAATCAAAACTTTTTATAATCTTGACAAAAAACATATCATTGGAAAGGTCTGAGTCTCAGGATTCCATATTTGGTGGTTATTTTGAGATATTGACAGAGAAATCTAGACATTTGTGACAGAAAAATGCATTAAAAAATTCAATGGCATTTGGATGGCACCCGGTGGCTGTTTGTGGTATAATGCCCTAAATAAAATCTCACAGGAACCTCAATTTTTTTCATATCAACCTCAAATTTGGAACATAACTTATTTAGACATAAGGCTATAATTCAGTGAAGTGACATATTTCCAGCTGAAACTGAATATTGAGGAGAGGGTGTGGTTTTATTTTTGCACTCCTCCTCTCATCTCTCACTCATAGCAAACTAACGGTTGGAGGGGTGTGTTTAAGGATATTCTGCCCAAGCCGTCAAACTGACGTCATCAGAGAAGGAATGCAATTCCAGAGCGGAAGTAAATGGTCAGATTTTGATTAAAGATTACCAAGACAAACAATTTTTTTCAGCGGATTAACTTGCACGGATTAATTGTTCACATCAAGACTAGCAATGTAAATAAAGTCCATTCTGATTTCATGCGGCCTTTAAAAATTTGCTTTTTTTTCCAGCTTTTGGCTTAACCAATGATGTGAGTTAGGGTTAGACATATTTGGGCAACCACATGCTGACTGGTTTTGTTTTTTTTCCATGTCATCTTTGCGTGTAAAAAAATTGGGCTAATGTGAATTAGCCAACTGTTATGAAACAGAAAATAAGATTTGACTCTGAGAGGGTGCTGTAGCTTCTTTAATAATTAATGTGGTGAGATTTTGTTTTTTACTCTAAGTCATGCTTTACTTTATATGTCTAGCAAAGCTTTGAGTGTCTAGAGAACATAGTCTGTGTGTTTACACTGGAAATAGTTATATTATGAATGATGGAAAAAAAGATCTGTTGTATCTTTAAAGGTTTTTGAAATGACACCTCTCCTCACACTTTGTCCCTTGAGTGTTCATTGACAATGTGGACACCGCTGAGTTATATATATATATATATATATATATATATATATATATATATATATATATATATATTTATCGCTCTCTTTTTATCTAGTTTCAACATCCAAATGACTTCTCCCCTCCATTCCGCTTTGGTACTGTGCCCAATGGCAGCACAGAGAGAAACATAAGGAACAACTACAAAGAGATGCACTCCTATATGACCAGCTTCCACCAGAAGAACGTAAACGAGGCCCTCCACAGCCTGAAGTCGGGGTGAGAACAAAAAGAGAGAAAGATTATATCTGCATGAAAAGAATATAAAGGGTGGGAAGACAGGGAGATGAAAAGCTTGTAGGACAGCAGTAACTACAGTGTGTGAATAAGTGGGTAGGTGGATGAACTCTGGATTGACAATAGCATCAAAATGAGGCATCCTGAAGGGACTTTGTTTAAAGATGCTGATTGGTAAAGACTGGTTTTATTTTACTGTCCTTTACTTTATCAGGACTAATAGGTGCACTCAGTAATTTTTTTGTTCATATTGTGCTGGTTGATATGACTGTCATGTTGGACTAACTGAAACTTTTACCAGGTTTTTAGCTGGTCATGTAGTCTCAACATGGCAGCTCATTGGATGCAACCTACTTTATGTAAAAGATGTAAAAGCTACATAAAAGCATTTATTAGGAGTCTTCATTCCATGTGAGCATACATCATTTTAAACATTTTTTTTAAAACTGCTATTCATTTTTTATGTTTAAAACATTTTAATGAAGGAAAATTAACTGAGTACACTTTGAACCAACCCCCCCTTCATGAATCGAATTTAAAACTACAGATTTATTGGTAACACTTTACAATACAGTTCCATTTGTTAACATTAGTTAACTACATTAGATAACATGAACTAACAATGAAAAATAATTCAGAAGCATCTTAGTTACTTTTAATTTCAACATTCACTAATACTAATATATACAAAAAAATATTAAAATCAAAAGTTGCAGCTATCTGTTTATATTATTTAATGAACCTAAGCTAGCATGAACTACCAATGAACAGTTGTATTTATTAACTAACACTAACAAATATTAAAGGGTTACTCCACCCCAAAATGAAACTTTTGTCATTAATCACTTACCCCCATGTCATGTCAAACCCGTAAAAGCTTAATTCGTCTTCGGAACACAATTTAAGATATTTTGGATGAAAACCGGGAGGCTTGTGACTGTCCCATTGACTGCCAAGTAAATTACACTGTCGAGGTCCAGAAAAGTATGAAAGACATCGTCAAAATAGTCCATCTGCCATCAGTGGTTCAATCTGAATTTCACGAAGCGATGATAATACTTTTTGTACACAAAGAAAACAAAAATAATGACTTTATTCAACAATTCGTCTCATCCACGTCACCATAGCGCCATTTTGGAGAATATCCACTGAACGCAAATGGCGTATGCTGTTCTGTGTCAGCCGCACCACACGGCTTTCATCCAAAATATCTTAAATTGTGTTCCGAAGACGAACTAAGCTTTTACAGGTTTGGAACGACATGGGGGTAAGTGATTAATGACAACATTTTCATTTTGGGGTGGAGTAACCCTTTCATGAATATTGTAACAAATGCATTGCTTGTTTAATGCTTATGTAATGCTTTAACATTAACTAATGAGACCTTATAATAAAGTGGGTTTTTTTTTTTTTACTACAGACATATCTTGCAGTAAGTCATAGTTTTTAAGCATTTTTAAATACCTTTTTGACTTCTCAAGTTGGTTTTAAATGGTCTATCAGTTTGACAAATTAATTTTTAAAAGTACAAATTCCATGTAGTCTCATATGGGGGTAAGTGATTAATGACAACATTTTCATTTTGGGGTGGAGTAACCCTTTCATGAATATTGTAACAAATGCATTGCTTGTTTAATGCTTATGTAATGCTTTAACATTAACTAATGAGACCTTATAATAAAGTGGGGTTTTTTTTTTACTACAGACATATCTTGCAGTAAGTCATAGTTTTTAAGCATTTTTAAATACCTTTTTGACTTCTCAAGTTGGTTTTAAATGGTCTATCAGTTTGACAAATTAATTTTTAAAAGTACAAATTCCATGTAGTCTCTAACTTAAGATGAGCTCATAAAAGATGCATAATAATTAGATACAAGTCAGATACAATCAGTTTTAGGTATAGTTTAGGACACCACACTATATCTTAACATTGAACTTTGTCCTAAAGTGCTGGCGGTTTACCTGAAGTTACCCCTCATTTCCAACACACAGTTCCCAGGAAATATGTTTTCTTTTTCTTGTTTTTTTAACAATACCATTTAGCTGTTTATTTGTTGCTGACCAGAAAAAAAGTAACACAGATGTGTTTGGCACAGGTTAATTATCAGTAACTTAACCTAAAACCATAAGAAATGTCATTACTTCAAATGAAATAAGCATTAAGTGAAATAAATATAAAAGAACAAAAACTTACTTGATTACAGCTAGTTGCCAAAGCAAAATCACTCGTTGTTTACAGTTGAAAGACTAAAATAACTAAATAAACTAAATCTTAACAAAAACTAAAAAAAAAAAACTAAAACTAATAAAAGTGACAAAAAAACAAAATTACTAAAACATGAAAAAATGAAAGCTGTAAATATAAAACAAAAATTCTAAATAATGACAAAATGTATATTAAGTATATCAGTGATACTAAAATAACACTGGTTTGCCAGTGTTTAATGTTTGCCAAGGCCTTACCAACATTCTAACATATGACTCCTCTCCCTCCCCGTGTAGTAAATTGGATGCATTCATCTACGATGCAGCGGTCTTGAACTACATGGCCGGACGTGATGAAGGCTGTAAACTGGTGACCATCGGCAGTGGTTATATCTTTGCTACTACAGGGTATGGCATTGCCATTCAGAAAGACTCAGGCTGGAAGAGGGCAGTGGACCTCGCCATTCTGCAGCTCTTTGGAGATGGTAAAGACTGATTTTAAAAAAAAAGTAATTTATGATGAATTAGCCACCAGTCTTAATCTGCATTAATTAGTTCAAGATAAAAGATATTTAGGGGAAATTCACAATGAATCTGCGTTGTCTACATTGTTTTAGCATCTGATTCACTAAAAAAATTCTGCGAGTTTCGTGACCGCACAGACACGCCCAAAAATTCAACTGAGCGAATTGCATGATGCAAGGTTATAAAAGATAGCAGACAGCGCCTGGTTAAAATGGATTATGGGTGGTTAATGAGTAAGACGTTTTTTCCGATTAAATCCTGTTTACAAAAGTGGCGCGGATGTGTAGAGAATTCACAGCTTGAGATGTTTACTTCATTCACTTCTTCTTTAAATGATTCTCAATGTGCCCTCAAGGCAAACAGTTTTGAAGAATACCTGGCAAGAGATGACAAGTGTCGACACTGTCTGTTAGAACGCCAACAATTATGCCACAAAATTGTAACGATAGATGTGTGAAAATATGGCATCATTTTTTTCTCCAAGCTTCCTTTGTGGGAGATTCACATTCTGTTAAAGCATAATAAAGCTAATATTGAATTAACGTACTCATCAAATCAAGGACTCGTCTCATAATATGCTTTGTAATAATATAAATTACTATAGGTTACACAGGTGATGCAAAAGTAAAGCTAAAGGTGTTTTAAGTTCTCTTTCATATTAGTCTGTTTGCACAATGGATATGACGTTCATGATTATTATATAAAATACAGTATATAGTTGCATTAAATATGGAGGGGGAAATGTGTAAATAAGCAATGTACAAATTTAAGTTGTCGATGGGAATATGAGATTTGCCAATGTGAAGCAAATTTACTGTAGCAATTATATAAATGTATATATAAAAAACTAATACTTTTATTCAGCAAGGATGCATTAAATTGATCAGATGTAACAGTAAAGACCTTTATGATGTTACAAAAGATTTATATTTCAAATAAATGCTGTCCTTTGAACTTTCTATTCATCAACGAATCCTGAAAAAATGATCACGGCTTCCACAAAAATATTAAGCAGCACAACTGTTTTCAACATTTATAATTATAAGAAATGTTTTTTGAGCAGCAAGTCTGCATATTATATTCTGAAGGATCATGTGACACTGAAGACTGGAGTAATGATGTTGAAAATTCAGTTTTACCTTCACAGGAATCAATTACATTTTAAAATGTGTATAAGTAAATTTGTATTTGTAATTAGTATACAATATATAAAGAATACTAATTGTAATACTAATACTAATACTAATGTACTAAGTAACTATAATAGCTGTACTGTACCAGCAATAGATGTATAGCATTGAAAAGTGTTTATCTCCACATCTCTAATTCAGTTTGATTCGAGTGCTTTCCTAGTGATCCAGATCCAGGGGCCATTTCTAGAAATCATCCTCTCTTCCCCAAACTGCATCCGAGATGACAAGCTGTTTGGAACACATCCAAAGACACATGCAGAACATGCCCTATGCACCCATACACGCATAAACAGTGTTAATAATTTTAGACACTTAAGATGGCATTTTGTAAGGAGATCTTATAGATACTGTATATGGGCACAGTCATAGAAAATTCTATCAGATTGGCTTGTAGACATATTTATATAATATATGCCCTACTTAATGATTCCTCATGCATGCATGGTATGTCATGCAAGCGGGACACATTAGATTAGATCAGTGGCAAGGTGAGTGTTCATATGCATATTGACAAGCAGGCAGTGCACCTTGGTTCAACACACTGATAGCAGTATGGAATCAGAAAGGTACGGTTGGGTGTATCACATGGAATATAATCCAGCATATGATCCAGTAGCAATTAGCAAGAATATAGTCATATTTGCAAGTGTCAAGGAAGCGCTTGTGTTATCTGAAAAGTACACTGGGAAGGCATCAACTGTGTGACATATACATGTAGGTACACATGAATCCACCGGCACAGCATGTGAACACACGCACGCACATTCACCCTCACATAGGTGTTGGGTTTTTGACTGATTTGAAAGCTAAAGTCACTGACTACCGTTCCTAGTGTGGCATAGAACTGCAGCCACTGAATGGATGGATCCTTTTGCATGTGTGTTTTTTTGTGTGTGAATTATTGAGTATGAGAAGAAGTATATTTGTGTGTATCTGCATTTGTCCCTAAAGACAGACCTGCAGAACACCTAATGGTGTTTTGGAGTTTGATCCTGTCCGTCCTATGTGGGCTGTCAGGCCCCTTAGGGCCCTTATTAGAGCTGGGAACCAAATCTCAAGTGACTCCCATAAGCAATCATTAATGAGACGAGAGCTGCAGTGTGTATGAGTTGGATTAATCCGTCATGACAAATGTTACACTTCACAGGGGCTGTAATTTGTTTACTGTGCACAGTTTTGTGGGGGCTCTAAATAAATTCAGTGCTGAAACGCATTGAAATCGTCAGGGATAGACAAACGTGAACAGACACGTCAGCTAACAGTAAAGCTCAAGAGCACTCGAAGCCCACAGACACACAAAACACACAGCTGGAGAGGCAGAAAGTAAAAATTCAAAGATGCACAAACAATCACTCTTTTTCTAACCCACATTCAAATGCTAGAAAGTGCAATCTTTTTTTGTCCTCCTTTGTAGGTGAGATGGAGGAATTCGAGGCCCTGTGGCTGACTGGCATCTGCCACAATGAGAAAAATGAGGTGATGAGCAGTCAGCTGGATGTAGACAACATGGCAGGTGTGTTCTACATGCTGGGAGCTGCAATGGCCCTGTCCCTAATCACATTCATCGCAGAGCACCTCTTCTACTGGCAACTGCGATTCTGCTTCATGGGTGTGTGCTCAGGCAAGCCCGGCTTCACCTTCTCCATCAGCAGGGTGAGTGGAAGGTTCACTTTTGATCTGAAGCAAACAAACACCAAGGATAATTTTACTATTATTCTGGAGCCAACGGCCTATCGAGTTTGTGAAGCTTTGGAGATTAGGAGCGCAGATAAGAGATATATTATACTGCTAATCAATTTCTTCATTGTAATCTGTCTTGTTTTCCAGTCAAAATTTCTTTCCTATAATTAAATTTGTGATGAAAGTAGTGACAGATCTTGTTTCTGGACTGTGACGTACATCCAAGTGTAACAGATTATCCCCCCCAAAAAAGTAACAGTGTAGGCAGGGACTTCATTCTACACTGAACAAAATTATAAACGCAACACTTTTGTTTTTGCCCCCATTTTTCATGAGTTGAACTCAAAGATCTAAGACTTTTTCTATGTACACAAAAGGCCTATATCTCTCAAATCTGTCTAAATCTGTGTTAGTGAACACTTCTCCTTTGCCGAGATAATCCATCCACCTCACAGGTGTGGCATATCAAGATGCTGATTAGACAGCATGATTATTGCACAGGTGTGCCTTAGGCTGGCCACAATAAAAGGCCACTCTAAAATGTGCAGTTTTATCACACAGCACAATGCCACAGATGTCGCAAGTTTTGAGGGAGCGTGCAATTGGCATGCTGACTGCAGGAATGTCCACCAGAGCTGTTGCCCGTGAATTGAATGTTAATTTCTCTACCATAAGCCGTCTCCAAAGGTGTTTCAGGGAATTTGGCAGTACATCCAACCGGCCTCACAACCGCAGACCACGTGTAACCACACCAGCCCAGGACCTCCATATCCAGCATCTTCACCTACAAGATCATCTGAGACCAGCCAACCGGAGAGCTGCTGCAATAATCGGTTTGCATAACCAAAGAATTTCTGCACAAACTGTCAGAAACCGTCTCAGGGAAGCTCATCTGCATGCTTGTCGTCCTCATCAGAGTCTCGACCTGACTGCAGTTCGTCGTCGTAACCGACTTGAGTGGGCAAATGCTCACATTCGATGGCGTCTGGCACTTTGGAGAGGTGTTCTCTTCACGGATGAATCCCAGTTTTCACTGTACAGGGCAGATGACAGACAGCGTGTATGGCGTCGTGTGGGTGAGCGTCGTGTGGGTCAGCTCATGAAAAATGGGGGCAAAAACAAAAGTGTTGCGTTTATAATTTTGTTCAGTATATGTATCGTTATTTGATTGGATTTCGAGATGTGGGAGTTGCACACAAAAGTAGCAGCAGATGAACTTGAGCTTGCAGGGAGTGGGGTTTAAGCAGTCTAAATTATTGGAGAAGTCCTACATATGACATTTTGAATAAAGATTACAAGGTCAAAAGTCATCATAAGCAAGTATGAATTGTTCACAATAAGATCTATTAACATACATTTAGAATATATTTCATTTCATGGCAAATTTAAAACAAGATAAATTTGAAATGTCAAAAAATATAACTTAAATGTAAATATATATTATCTGTCATCTGCAGATAACTAAAATTACTTTTTAAAATAAAATGTGCAGTGTATAAGCGTTTTCTTCATATTATAATTATTATGTCAACATTGATTTTTATGCTGATAAAGCCACAACAGATTTACTTATTTATTTTGGTACATATTTATTTTTGTACATTTAAGCCATTCTGTTTCTTTCGTTCTGATGTGTGTGGGGGAAACGTCAATGCCCATTTTGCACATATGCAACATTACTGTATAAATCAGACCCCTGATCTTGAGCTAACAGGGCAAAGCAACAGTCTCATTCTAGACATTTGGACATCAAATAATGCCTCAAGCGATTTGGAGTGGTGCCATGACCCACATAAGGGCGGGAATGAACACAGAAAGAGTAAATATCAGTTTATGTGACCAAACTGGCAAGTGACTCAAACATAAACCTGGGTTTACCTGAGTTCACAAATTATTGAGGCTAAAAGGATAAATGATTGCCACAAGGGCAATTTGTATGACCAGTTTCCTTAGCTACAAGTAAAACGATTTTCTTCCTAGATATATTTCCCTTTGAGATGTAGATGCGTGTTTGAACACTAGCTGTGTGGAGGTAAGAAGAATCTAAAATGAATGTGGTGGTGGGGGGGGGGCAACATACAAAATGGAAGGGAAAGGCACCTCTCAGGAGAAAGAAGGAAAGAGAAAGAGAAATGAGATAACACTGAATGGAGAATATGTCCCAACCCAATCGGATTGAAGGGTCAGGAGATGAATGAGAATAAGAGTCACAGTGGGAAGGATGACCTGAAAAAAAGTCAGAAGGTAGAGAAGATAAGAGGAACATAAAGAGAGGAGGGAAAAAATACACAAGAGTGGACAGACACCAAGCATGACTAAGAGCAAGACAGGAAACATTTTTGACATGTTGCCTCACTAGAGGGATGGACCGCCAGTAGAAGAGTAACCTTTAGCCTTTGAAATGTTTTGAAGAGAGTTCTATTTGTTCTACATATTTTTCATGTATTGTTTGTTATGAAATGGTGTTCGTGGTTTATAAATAAATAAATAGACATTCCATTATAGTTCATCACAAGCACCCAGCAGTTTAAAAGATATTGAAGTATTTTGACTTCAAGCCAGTTTTACAATACCACATTTGCCATTAAGAAATTAGTTTGATAAAATACAACCTAAACTAAACAGATAAATGGATTAAAATGCAGTAAATCTGCATCACTAGTGAATGAGCTGGAGAGGTTTATTAGAATATTGTGTAATTAATTTGTCAAGGAAGTTATGAAGGAGAGACACAGAGGAGTAGACACAGTGGTGTCAGCTGAATTTTAATCCCATTGATTAAAGACATTGATAGGCAGTCAAAACCAGAGTTACTGCAACCCTGTCATCATTAATCAGAACTTCTATCGCCCCTGCCGTTTCCCTTTCTTGAACATACTTTGTTCTATTTTCCTCTCTCCTTTCATCCCTTTCTGTTTCCCTCATTTTCCTTTCTCTGCTCTTGTACACATAATGTCAAAAGTTTAAAGACAATGATAAAAAACTTTTTTTTTTACACGTGATAAATATGAAATCCCTAGAAATGTTTTTTAAAATTTAGAATTGTCCTCTAGCATACTTTATAAAACTAATCTAAAGCATATAGAAGACTGTCAGAATTACAAAATAATTTTAAAACATAAAAACTAAGTGATTTGACTTGAAGGGACTTGACAAAAGGCTAAGCCTTGCGACTTGACATGAACTTAGCATCAGAATTTTAAAAATATTTGCTGCTAATTAAACTTTTCATTAAACAATAGTCTAATCCCACTTTGTTTGTTCTTTCTCCTTTCCTTTGTTTTTGCTTTCCCTCATTTTATCTGTCCAACAGGGCATCTACAGTTGCATCCATGGTGTTCAGATTGAAGAGAACAAATCAGCCCTTAACTCACCATCGGCCACTATGAACATGAGCATGAACAACACCCACTCCAACATTCTCCGTTTGTTGCGTACTGCCAAAAACATGACCTCTGTGCCTGGGGTCAATGGTTCACCTCGCAGTGCATTGGACTACAGCCATCGTGAGTCAGCCGTTTATGACATCAGTGAACACCGGCGCAGCCTAGTAGGCCACACAGACTGCAAGCCTCCACCGTACCTGCCAGAGGATAACATGTTCAGCGACTATGTAAGCGAAGTGGAGAGGACTTTTGGGAATTTGCACCTGAAGGACAGCAACCTGTACCAGGATCATTACCTACACCACCATGGGGGCACGGGATCCGAACTGGCTCTCGGTATGTCGGGTCCCCTGCCTAACCGACCTCATAGCTTAGGGAGTGCCAGTTCATTGGAGGGTGGGTATGATTGTGACAGCTTAGGGGGAGGGGTAGCGCCCATCTTCACCACCCAGCCACGGCAGTCGCTGACACATCGGAACAGTGAAAAGTTTGACCTGATCGCGGGTCACCCAACCCAGTCAAGCTTCAAGTCTGGCCTGCCTGATCTATATGGAAAGTTCTCCTTCAAGGGTGGGGCATCCAGTTCAGGGTTTATTGCAGGACATGACAGGTACTGCGGGGGAGGTGGGGTGGGATCAGGAGGGGATGATGGAAACATTCGATCCGACGTGTCCGATATTTCCACTCACACCGTGACCTATGGGAACCTCGAAGGACATGGCAAACGGCGCAAACAGTACAGGGACAGCTTAAAAAAGAGACCCGCTTCTGCCAAGTCTCGCCGTGAGCAGGATGAGATTGAGCTTGGCTTCAGGAGACGACCCCACCATACAATCCATCATCATCATCACCACCATCATTCAGCAACACAAGCCCACCGCTCAGCCACCCCACCCGTGGAGCGCAAGAGCCAGAGAGGTGGTAACTGCACCTCTTATCTATTCAGAGACAAAGAGAATTTGAGGGACTTCTATGTGGACCAGTTTCGAACCAAGGAAGAGGCATCCCCATGGGAGCATTTGGATTTAAGTGATGCTCCAGGAATGGGTGGAGGAGTGGGACTGGGCGGAGGCAGTTGCAGTGGAGTAGTTAGTAGCGGTGGTGCTGGGGGAGCGTGCACTAGTTTGGTTCCCATGGAAGATTTCCTGAAAGGTAAATCCAAGAAGACAGAATGTAAGGGTGGAATGGGAGGAGGATCACCTGGGCAACAGGGCCATGCATGCTGGGAAAAGGGCATCGGAGGGGTGGGAGGGTTGGCCGGAGGGGATTGGGAATGTCGCAATTGCCACAGTGGAGGGGTTGGAAGTGGAGGAAGCAAGCCAGTTTGCATGCATGGGGGAGGCGGGGTTGGGGGAGTAGGGGGAACCAGTGGAGGGAGTGGACAAATCTCAAGCCGCCCTAGTTCAGCCACCTGCAAGCGGTGTGATTCGTGCAAGAAACCGGGCAACTTGTATGACATCAGTGAGGACAACCACCTCCTTCTCTTGGATCAAACTGGGGGCAAGCACCCTCTGGAGAGTGGAAAGGGAGGGGGAGGGGGAGGCACAGGGGCCCAAACCCAGGTACAGAGGCGGAAATTTGGCCCAGGTGGTAAGGTTTTGCGCAGGCAGCATTCTTATGACACATTTGTAGAGCTGCAGAAGGAAGGGGCGGGCAGGATGGGTGGGTTTGGAGGCAGTGGCGGAGCATCAATGCTTCCTCCACCCCGAAGTGTGAGCCTAAAAGACAGAGACCGCTACATGGATGGCGCGAGCCCCTACGCACAGATGTTTGAGCAGTATGCAGGAGGGGAGCGGGAAACATCATATTTTGGGGACAGAGGGAAGGGTGGGGGTTCATCATTTAGCTTATTCCATGGGGGTGAAGGTGGGTTGCACCGTCGCTCCGTGGGTGAGAGAGACACGAGGGACAGGGATAGAGGCATGATGGGAGGAGGTGTGGGCGGTACCCGAGGGGTCGGGACTTACTCCTTGTCTAAATCTCTCTACCCAGATAAGGTGAACCAGAACCCATTCATCCCAACCTTCGGCGACGACCAGTGTCTATTACATGGCGCCAAATCATACTACATCAAAAAGCAGCAGGCACAGCCGCAGCAGCAACAGATGCCACAACAGCAGCAGCAGCAACAGCTCCTCAACAACAGTCGGGCTGACTTCCGGGGCTCCATGGGGGTGACTTCCTATTTGCCTGCCTCCGCAACTTCTGGGGTATTGTCCAATGTGGCCCCTCGGTTCCCCAAGGAGCTATGTCTGGGCGGGCCTCTTGGCAACCACCACGGTGGAGGACCTAGCAACAACAAGCTGCTGTCAGCAAGGGATGGGTTAGGAATGGGTCAAGGACAGAGACCGTTTAATGGCTCGAGCAACGGACATGTTTACGAGAAGCTTTCCAGTATAGAGTCTGATGTCTGAAGAGGGGAGTCAGAAACAGATAGAAATGCAGAAAAGAAGCCAACGGACATGCAGCATGATGATTGAGAGAAAACTGATGAAAAGGCAGTGTGTAATTAGTTCCTTCATGCTCACAAAAAGAAGAGGAAACCGTATGTGAGGAACTGACTCATGCTTTCATTAAGTTATGCGGATCATGCGCTGCCAAGCATACGTATGTAAATAGAGCGAGGGGACCTGCCCACTGTCGAAAAGTTGAGATTAGGGGGAAAAACCTGTTTATTCCTCTCTTTTATTCTCATGTTTTTGTATATCCCACTATTTTCCTGCTCCGAACATTAAAATTGCGGCCAATCCAGATGGAGACAACCAAGTACAATCCTTTGTACAATTGTGGATGGAAATCAGTTACTCTTTTTAAGCAACAGGGTAAAACTTACAATAATTGTATTGATAATGTTCTTTATAATAATATTATTATATATTATTACAATGTTTATGATGTTTAATTTGGGCTTGGTTTCTGGATGTTTTATGCTGTTATATATTTGTACTGTAGTTTCAGTTCTTAGTTAACAAACCACTTTGCGGGAGGCTTTTTTGATTTGTCAACTGAGCTTATTTGATTGTTAATTGAGTTGTAGACAAACTTGGATTCCATAAAGTTTCTTTATTATTGGTTATTCAAGTTTATTTTACCAGTATGGAGTGCTGTAAAATGTGTGTGCAAGGCATGATTTGCAAAGTACTTCAGCTGTACTTGAGATATCATTGTGAAGGAAATGTATTCTTATCACTTTATTTTATAGTGTTCCGTTTGTTAGAACAACATTGGTTTAATACACAGCACGTTATGTGCCTTACCAAGACTTACAGAACGCCTGATTTACAGGTCATATTGACATGGTAACTTTCTGGTCACTGCACACAGACTTATCATTGGCTGATTCATATTATTCTAGAAACTTCCTTTTAACATTATAAGCACTGATATGGAATAATGAGGAGACGTAAAGTAGGCTGAATGTGTTCATAGTATTAATCTTTAGAACTAGGTTCTAAAGAGAACCAGATGAATTATCATTCTTCTAGGAACGTAGGATATTTGAGGTTTGCACAACATTGTACAGTGCACAGTATCCTTCCTGAGAGTTGAGACATGGGGTGTTACATTTGTATGGTGTTACCTATAATATTGAAACCAATATCGATTAATTATTTTTTTCTTCACCTTCCCCCATTTTTGAGGAAGTCTTTGATCAAGCAGCAAAATAACAACCGAGTCATGGATTTGTTTCTTCTTAGAATGCATTTAGTACTGGATATGCTTATCTTGACTTTCCTTACTGTGCACGCCAGTGCACAGTATGTAGGTTTTTGCAAGATTCTCAGCAAATACTTGCATTTTGTCATGTAAATATTCATTTTTTTTCCACTCTGTACAGTAAATGGACAGAAAGGATGTAACTCTATGGATTCATTTTTTACCATATTGGTTGGATGATATTTTAAGAATTACGGTTAAGGTTAACAATCCAACTGTGCTGCAAAATTTATCAGATAAAAATCAATGGTATGGATAAACTAAGAATTTTTTCTATATCCTCCCTATTGTTTTTCAGACTAATACAATCCTTTACTGCACCTTTACAGCAGAAGTGAACCTTTCTAGATACATCAGTTTATGCCAGTCAGAGTGCTTTTTTTAACAACATAAAACATGATAATGATGGGAATGACTCCAGTTATTTCCCATATCCATTTGATGGTAATTTGCAGTTTTTATACCCACTTATATGAAGTAGAGGTATTTCTCAGGAATTTTAGATGGGCACAGTCAAAAAGAAACATTTCATTTAACTAAATTGCCTAATTACCTAAATCAATAAACCACTGAACTCATTTAATTGGATAAACGAGAGCCAGTTGAGGTTTGTTGTAAGTATTTAGGACTCTCTCTCGCTCTCTCTCTTTTTACATTTTATTTTTAAATTGTTTTTTAAACCAGGAATTAATTCATGGCAGGGCAGTCTGAAGACATGGTCTTTTGTTGAATTGTTGGCCCTCAGCTTAGATAAAATCCTTTACTTGAAGTTTGTTGTGTTTACTGCAGATTTAGTTTATACATTTTCTTTGTGAATGAACTGTTAGCCAAACAGATCTCCACTTTAAGCACAATATTTATAATATTTGGTTTATAATTGATGTATAGCTATCGATTTGTGAATTTTTATCTTAACTTTTTGCCACATTCTTTTTGACTCAGTTGTCTTTGTGTGAGAGTTTGTGTTTAAGACGAGCATGCATGTCTGACTTATTTATTGCCATTTCTTTAGTGTTTCATTTATGTCTATTTAGATATCGTGCCTGCTCTTTGTGGGTGCAATATGTTGATAAATTGCACATCATACAGGTTCGGGTTGTACAACAGATGTGGTGAGTTTATTGAACTGATAAGATCTTTGAAAATGGATATGTATGGAATAATAACTCATTAGGGAAATTAACAGGCAATCCCAAATTTGGGTGATTTCATTAGGAATACTGCCACTAGTTAAGCATATTTTTTAAAGACCATTCTTTTGTCCATGTAAGGCTAATTGTGTCTTTGTAACAAGATTTTTTCACTTGCTCTCACAAAACCTTTCTTTGCATGGAACCATGTTTTTAAAGTACCCTTAAGATTTTTTATGCTTGGTCAACTTTTCTCATTTTAGTTTTATTTAATAAATCCTTTAAAGATATCTCATAAGATATCTCATAACAGTGTGGCATTTCTTTAAGAGCTATAGATGTGATAACAGACTTAGACCACTGCATTTCCTGTCAGTCTCTGTGTTTCTATCAGAGAGTCGAGCTTATAGTTTTTAGTAATAGTACTATGTATAAGTAGTATTGTTTGATTGGGTGTGTGAGTGTCAGGGACAGGTGACTTTGCTCTTCCTGAAAGGCTTTCCAGTTTTATCTTTCATTTTAACTCACACTTTAAAGATGTGGCCTTGTAAAAGCACACTAATATCATTTGATAAACACAGGTTTAATGTGAGACGACATTTTCAGCAGAAGATACAAGGGAGGTGGGCGGAAAGGACAGGAAGGATAGTAGCCAGTGTTTCGTGTCATTTGTTTTATTTCCCTTCTCATTCATTATCATTTGAACTAATCTTTTTCTTGATGACTGGTAGGATAACACTGCAGTAGTTTGTCATTTTAATGCCCTCCCCAGTAAGGTGTCACATATGATTGTAGGTGTATCTGAAATCATATGCTTGATTACCTCTGTATGCGAGTGGACATGTGTGCGTGCAGGTGTCTGTGTGTGCACGTGTGTATGTGTGTGTGTATGAAAAGGAACAGAGCACAGTGCAATGGTTATCTATTATGTCTGCTGTAAATAATTATGTCCCCTTTCCATAGCCTTTTAATATATGGAGACAAATATTTAAAATAATGAAATTTGAGATACATTTTTGTCTGGAAGATTTTTTATAGCCACATGGGGAAAAGTTATTAGACCACTGGACCAGGAGCACAGTGCCATTCTAATAGCATCCGAGAATCAGAATTTAAGACAAAAATTACACCTTGTCTTCAATTCTGTCTTTCTTGTATTTTAATCACTTATTTTAAATGTTACTTATGGATCAGAACTGTACAGATTCTGTAAATATGACAAAAATGGTTTCTTTTTTTCTGTTTTTGTATAGAGAGATTACATGTGTTAAGACTACAATAATTTAATGAGACATTTCACAATACTTACGCTATTGAGAATACAGACACAGTGTGAAAATAAGTGCTAAGATATATTCTTCTGTCTCTTTGTACAAAACAGTGTTGACTAAAAACAAAATAAAAGGGAGATATCTCAAGCCTCATAGTCCTTCTGTGCTTTTCCATACATCTCCAGCGAGAATCTGAGAGGAAATGGTGACACTCTTTTTTTTTCATCATGTGCCATATATGTATGAATCTCACTTGGTTTTCAGTTGTTATTATGTGAAATGTGTTTCTTGTGTATGTGCCCCTTTGCGCAGATTTGATATTACACTGACTGTTCAACACAAGCTTAGGTTTGCTTCGTGACATAACGTACGTACATGAAACGTGAATGAGAGCTTATTAGCCAGTGGTGTTGCCCTGGATACGTCTGGTTCACTGCATCATGAACAAACTGCAAGCAAATACTGATTTCACTGAATTTCTCTCTCTTTTCTGTATCTATCGATTCATGTCAAACATATTCTGATTATTGATTCCCCTATGAAAGTGCTGTGTTTAATCATAAGGACGTCGTACATGCTGTTGATTTTAAAACCATTTGCAATTCAATATTTCACAAACCTACTCTTTCTATTCCTGTCTCACTCCCCCACTCTCTTTTTCATTCCCTTTTCTCTCTCTCTCTCTCTTTCTCTCACATGCTTTCTTCAAGCAGCCAATCACAGAATACATTGCAACACATGTAACTATTTCTTGACAATTAACTGTTACCTAGCAACTGGACCTTTAGAGAAAGACAGAAACAGAGAGAGAGAGACAGAGGGAGGAAGATAGAGAGAGAAAAAGACAGATTTGTGTAGTATGCTGTGTCTTGGTTTGGTGCTACAACATACACAGATATGCAACACCCCCACACGAGTCCATGGAGACAGGGAGAAAAAAGACGAAGAGAGCTAAACGCAAGCAGGGAAGTAGAAGGAAGGATTGACAGGTACACAGATAGAGGGAGTCGTGAATGGAAAGATTAAGGAAAGTAATTAGTAAGAGACGACAAGTCGCAGCCTTCACTTTCATTTAAAGAAAGACCGATAACAGACGCTCGTTTACGTGAGTTGCTAGACGTATTTATGTTCATACGTACCAATATTCTGTCACATGTCCTCACCAGAAAATATGCCCACTTTAAGTATGAAGCGATATTGGTGAACGTCTCAAGTCCTGTGTTGACCAAAAACGGTGGCCCACAGATTTCAAGCGCTCACTCCTGTCAAAGTAGCGAGCGGTGAACTAACCGACACAACACTGCCACCATGTGGCGGGAGTTACATAACACCCCAGATTCATCTTGATCACAGCTGAAGGAATAGCTGTGCGATGGTTTGTATTTTCAGCTGTTAAAATTACACCACTATGATTGTGACTGTTACATAAGAGCACAAAAAAGTCCATAATCTGTTCTAGATAGCATGCATTGAGTTACATTATAAGCGATTGGGTTCCTCAATGCAGACGTGCATATTTAGTACTCAGTATTATTTGGGGAAATGGATGTCATTAGTGAGCTGCATACTGCTGCTCTCTATTAGAGAGTGTGAAAGTGCATATGTGAGTGATATTTAGTAATTATGCTTTTTTTGTATGCAGGAGTTCGTGTGTGGTATATAATAGGACGCTGTTCTCATATACACAGAGATGGGAACCATGTTTTAATATAAGATTTGGAAGCCTGAGAGAAATTATGCCACCCGGCTGACATCATTTATGAAAAGCATGTGAATGGAGATGGTTACCACACATAGAGTGTATAATGACAATAATTTAATTATACAGAGCATAACCACACGCTTGCCTATACATACATACAGGCACACATGTAATACAGTGCCTAATATAAAAGCCCACCAGAGAAGTAAAAAAAAAAAAAAAACATTGACAGAATTATATTTTAAAGTATTAACATTTATTCACCTGATTTTCTTCCCGTCACACACATCTCTGGATACCAATGATTCAACTGAAGATTCTCCACAGAAAATAATTACTGGTTGTATATGACTTTATCCTTGTTTGGAAAGAGCTGGAGTGTCTGTTTTTACTCTCAAGGTTTTTTATTTTTATTTTTTGATCTAATTTGGTATTATCCTGCTGGGAAAGTTTTCCACAATCAACATTCCCAGCATTCGCTTTTCTGCCAGAGAACTTTAATCGCACCTTTGAGACCCAAACGTGAAGGAGTACAGACAAAAGAAAATGAATGCACACATGTATACTAACATTTCTAATATGTGAATTACATTTTATCCATAATATAAAGGATGTTTCCTGAATAACATTAATGTATTTGTATTATAATATCTGCAAATGTTTCATCTGTCCCTCTACCTCTCACTCTCGCTTGCTTTAACCCTTCCATTTTCATTTTTGAACACTTTTACTTGTCTGGTTCTCACCACCCTGTTCACAGGACGGACCACTCGAACCACGTACTGCCGTGGATACTTTGCTTGACTCGGTCCCACACTCTGAGGAGCCAGTTCTTTGGCATCCCCTCCTTCCTCCCCCTCCTTACGGTAACCATGATGACGGAGGAAGGGTTCCAGGGTTGCTAGGCGATTGTTAAGATCTGTGATGCGCCTCTGTAAGTGGAAGACTTCTCTGAAGAGATCATTTAAGGACTCAGAGAGAGGACGAACCCTGTGAGGAAGAAGAGAGTGTTAAATGGGGTGAGATAGAAGAGGTTTCTATGTTTGTACGTATGTGCAGAATCATCTGTAGGCCTTCGAGAGAAAAAGAGTGTGTTTCTTTTGTTAGGGATTGGTACACACTTTGCAGAGTCAACACTGCAAAAAAATCAATGTACCAAGTCAGACCTCTAAAAGAGACACTGCTAATATCAGAAACGTTGTATTAATTATGCATTATTAATGTGAATAAGGAAATTTCACATTTGTTTTAGTGTGCTAAAATGTGGGGTCAGAAAGTCAAAAAACATACATTAACAGGACGTAGTTTAATATGACAAGGCTGAGCTTCTGGTCCTCCTAGCCAAGACCTGCCTCACAAATACTCAAAAGGTCACACCGCCATTGCCTCCAGTTGTGTTAAAACGCCCTATGCCATGATGCCATAGGATGACGAGTCCCACCACATTATGACAACTGTCCAATTCTGCCGCTTCACGAATAATAACAAGAAAAACAAAGCCTTTTCTCTACAATTTACTCTTCTCTGTAGCTAATCTGGTCTCTAAGATTTTCAAGGCTAGACTGCAGCAAATTTCTTCCTTCTGGCGTTGTTAGTTGCTCTATGCTTTTTACTTATTTTTCTATGTAAATGTTAGATGTTCATTACAGTATTACAATACACGTAATTGGGATGCCTTACGAAACAAAAATATATAGCCTACTGGAGAATATAATGCAAACTATATATGAGAAAATAGTGCTTGTTTTTAATATATTGCAATATGTGCATGCACCAAGTATGTTTGCTACAAATAAAAATATATAGCAATGAAGATTACTACTCTAAATTTTTTTTTACATGTAATAGCTTTGTTGAAAGCCTCAATTAATTAATTTCATTTTCATGAGTTAATGCATGGATTTACAGGCTGAACACGTATTCATAAACTTTTATCTCACTTTACTGTTTGCATACACATTTCATGTATGAAATTATTCATGGTGGTATATAAGAAAAAAGTGTTTACTGAAAACATATTAAAGTTTTTGGACAATATAGGTTTAGTACATATATGTATGCACAAAGTACATTTATTGCATGCATATCTATATATTATGAAGTGTATTAATGAATGTAAAATTACATACATTATGATATATAACTAAATATATTGCCAAATATTTTCAATATACTGTATGAAACGCAGCAATTCCTTAAGTATTATTCAGTATAGTACATATTATTCTGTGTAACGCTTTATTTTAAAGTCCAATTCTCACTATTAACTAGTTGCTCATTAGCACGCATATTACTAGCATATTGACTGTTTATTAGTACTTATAAGCACATTAATGCCTTTTTTTGGTATGACCTAGATGCCTTAACCCGACCCAATTCCTAAACTGTTTACTGAGGGAAAACTCTTAGTTAATAGTGAATATGTTTTCCCGGAAACACTTTAGAATACACTCTTAAAAATAAAGGTGCTTCAAAAGGTTCTTCAAGCGATGCCATAGAAGAACCATTTTTGGTTCCACAAAGAACCATTCAGTCAAAGGTTCTTTAAAGAACCATCTCTTTCTTACCTTTTTATAATCTGAAGAACCTTCTTTCGCCACAAAGAACCTTTTGTGAAACAGAAAGGTTCTTCAGATGTTAAAGGTTCTTTATGGAACCATTTAGACAAAAAGGTTCTTCTATGGCATCATGAAGCACCTTTATTTTTAAGAGTGTAGGGAACACATATTCACTATTAACTAAGAGTTTCCCTCAGTAAACTCCTAATTTGCTGCTTATTAATAGTTAGTAAGGTAGTTGTTAATTTTAGCTATTGGGTTAAGGGATCTAGAACATGGTCATACAGAATAACGCAGTAATATGTGCCTAATAAGTACTAATAAACAGCCAATATGCTAGTAATATGCATGCTAATAAGCAACCGTTTTCCCTATTCTAAAGTGTTTCCTTATTCTGTATAGTTGTTAATACACTTTAAATAATTGAATATATTGATCATTAATACATAAGGAAATATATTTTCTTTGCGTAAGGGATAACCTCTGTATTTATGTATTACATAAATGTAATTTGATCTAATATAATTTTTAAACAGATATATATACTGACGAAACCTTTTCTGGGATTTGAAGTGCTGTTTCAATGCTTGTAGCTTAGAATCAGCTTCATGAAAACAATCTCCTTAGGGCTGGCGTGTAAGTCTGTTAAACTGCCTACTTCAGGATAACAAAGCCCCAAAGGACGGTGCGTTTTTCTAGTTTATATAAAACGGTCCAACAACCAGCTTTCATGTGCAAAAAAAAAACGTTTTTTTGCAAGCCAAGAAAGCTTTAGTGAACATAGCAAAGAGAGATATAACTGGTTTAACATACTCTAAGTGTTGTACGAAAATGCATGCTATAAAAATATTGGTGGTTGGTTAACACTAATTGCTTTACTTGCTTTGTACTTTAACAACATAGTAAAAAGTATTTTCAATGAATTTGTACAGGTATTAGGAAATACTGTGTTACCTGGAGTAGTCTGGCAGAAGGGCATTGGGTTGTGAATGTAACAGAGTCTTGATATCTTTGAATATGCGTTTGCCCCAGGCGTCCAACACTCGAGTCACACTGCGTATGTTAGCCACGTTCACATTCTCCGCTGGCGTGAGGGCAAAGACAATGAGGTTAGTTTCTGCTGTCTGATACTTCAGAATGGTTTTAATCAGGTTTCTTTCACTGGACTACAGGGCTTTAACTTTAAAGGGTGCAATTAGGAGATGTCTATTTGTGTTTTAGCTAGGTTGACAGGTAAGGGTGAGTTTGTTGGTGTACATTGGTCAATGTGATTTGTATTTTAATATTAGCTCCATGAAACTGTACATCTGAATGAATGTGTTGCAGTTGAGCCCATCCAGACTGACTCACATTTTCACATATAGGCCAACACACCAACGACTGAAGCTGTTTTTGGAATGGACGCATTTAGGAATGAGGTTTAAAAGACATAATATTCGGCAATATTATGAAGTGACCGCACTGAGATGAGATCAGATGAGATCAAATCTTTAACTAAATTGGATCTGGATGAGGATAATTGTCTTCTGTAGAGTTGCTTTATAGCTGATTTAAATTTATTTCATATTGATGAACTCTGCACCATTGATATTGTTATTGAACTGGATGAATAAACACTGAACTGACTCAAGGTGTAACAATACTATTGCCTTCTGTAGAGCTGCTTTATAGTTGATTTGAGCTCGTTTCATAATTTGATTCACTATTTCTGAACTGAACTGAATCAATATTGAATAGAACGGAGCTGAATAATGACACTATTATCTTCTTTAGAGCCGCTTTATACAGTTGAATCGAATCGGCTTCAAAACTAATAAACTTTGCAACATTTGCACTGTTACTGAACTAAACTGAATAAACATTGAACTAAATTGGTCTGAATAATGACAGTTTTGTTTTTTAGGGCAGCTTTACAGCTGAAATTTTATTCATTTCATAACTGAAGAACTTTGCCAGATTAATACGTTTTTGTTTGTTTATTACTGTGAATCTGCTTTGAAATTATCTGTATTGTATAAAGCGCTATAGAAATAAATGTGACTTGAATTAACATGCAACTTTTTCAACAAGCAAAGTACTAGGCATGCACAGAATCAATTCAAATTTCATCAGATTTACTCAAAAATTAAATGGCTGCTATTAATATAATTATGCTCACCTAACACCACTTGCATGTTTATTTATGAAATATTAGACTAAATTGATATTACTTTCATCTAGCAATAAGAATGCAGCCTCACACACAATATAGCAGGTTATTATATATAATTTATTTGCTTTATCTCCTTCTCTGTAGTTCCAGTTCCCATAATCCAGTTCATTGCTCATCCCAAAGTATGGAGACAAAAACGCCATGACCACCATATGCACCATCAGTATCATCTTTGCTGTCGAAGAAATTACTGAGGTTTAAAGAAGAGGCAGGGAGAAATATCAAAAAGTTAAACAAATACTAAGAACACTCTCAATGTAAGGCAAGTGATTTAAACCTTTACCCTGCCAACACATCTGGCACATGGGAGAGCACTTTGTTTTTTTCCAGGACAAACAGCCAGATGTGTTTTAGTGGCCGATGATTCTGTGGAAAATTTCAGTGCAGAGGCCTGCATTTATATATGATCATATCCTCTATGTTTCACAATTTCTATATTCTTTGTATATTTCCCCTTTTCAGGGCTCTTTTTTGTTGTTGTCCCGTTATTTATTTTAGAATTTAGTATTTAGAGGCACAAATCCCATACTTTTTTTTCAATTATAATATATTAGATTACCTTTTAAAAAATAATTTTAAATTTTTTCTGCACTATCCAACTATTAAAATCACCCAACAGCGTAATCATTTTGACTTAATCTGTTGAAATAATATTTAGTTCATTACACTAAAACTATTTTTCATGTTTAAGTACTTTTATTTACCAAATATTATTATTACATTGACAGCAATTACAATTGTTACACCCAAGAGCATTGATTCTTCTGTACATCATGGTATATAAACAGTAAAAAAAAATCTCAATGTTATTTTCCACATTTTCAAACCAACATTTTCTGTAGGTTAAGCACCTTCTTCTCTGACCGTTTAAAAAAGGGAAAAAGTTACTTTTAAATGTTTTATGGGTTTCACGCCTTTTTTACAATATCCATGGAAAGTGCCTCATGCTCTTCACTTCCCAAGAACAATCACGCAAGTGTCGGGTATTTCCACTCCATTACGATCAGATCCCAAAACGACTCGAGTTCATTCAGGAACACAGAGGGGAGATGGATGACGGGTTGATTGTCTTGTGACTGTCCTAACTGATATCAAACTCAGTTAGCTTATTTGAAAGAAAATCTCATTTGTGCTGGAGCCACAAAGGTCAATGCCACAGAGAGAGAGAGAGCTCTGAGGTAAGATTACTATGAAAAGGCAGAACCGCAAAAAAAACATGATCATTAGACTAAAATGACTAAATTTCAGAGAAATGCTGCAGGAAAGCAAAGAGAAACTGGAGTGACTCCACACTGAGAAAGAGTCCAGAGGGGACAGAGAGCTTTACATAATATTGAACTTGGATATCATAGTAATTGACTTTGCAGAGTGAGTCCCTAAAGAGGCATTTCTTAAAATGGTTTCATGTTGTGGCGTAGCAGATATCTGGATGTGCTCAGGAACTCAAAAATCACAGGATTAATGTTTGATCAGCACACTTTCCAGTTTTTACCCATTTCACACATTTTTTCAAATCATGCAGGCTTTAAAATGCAGACAGAAGGAACTGACATGTAATAGGAATATAAATCAAACACTTACAACAGATATAAATACATCCACTTACATTTGGATTTATTGATTACTTGCACTTTCTGTAAAAAAAAATATTTTTGATGCTTTGTGAGGTCTACACGGACCCCTCTGCTATATATGAAGGCTATACACAGCAGAAAGAGGGGAAACAGAAGGGAAATAAAACTGCAGGACAGATAAGTGAAATATTATAGAATACATTTTTACTTTTAATAGTTCAAATTCCACTAAAGTGCAAATTACTTACTTTTTAGGGTTATGGGATGTGTTTTTTGTCCTCCTCTCCTCTGCTGTAATATCGCCATCCTGTCCACTTCTTCTCTCTGAACACCGTGTTGAAGTCTGTTGACAGTCAGTGTGCAAACACTTAAACTTGTGTCTGCCCTGCATAAGAACTATGATGCTATGCACATTCACCTCTCTCTCTCTCTCCTCGGTCTTATTCTTTCCGCTCCCTTCTGTTCTTTTGTCTACTTTTTCTCTCTCTCCCACTTTCTTTTTCTCTTGCATCTCATCTTTCTCTCCTTCTCTGTCTCTTTTCCCCCTCTCTCCATCTGTTGGGCTCTGTGTTCTCACTCCCTCGCAAACTATCATTCTTTTCCAGATGTGCACCTTTTCTTTAGGTTTATTTGATGTTTTTCTCCCTCCAATCATTTGCCCCTTTTCTCTTATAGTGACTTTTCATAGACATAATGGTTTTCATAATAAATTACACAAACAACAGACCTTATATAGTATATAGTGAAGACTTTTCATAATGGTTCTCATAATAAATTAAACCAAAACCTTAATAAAATCTCGACATTTTGAAGCATTCTAAATATGAGCATTTAAAATAGTGATAACCACTTAAAATGTCCTCATCAGTCAGTTTTTGACCCGTTTCATTGTGTGAGGACGTTTTCGCAGTATAGCCAAATCTGGACACACACACACACACACACAGTGTTACGGGGCGAACGAGATGTGAGACGTGCGAATCCATCTGCAAAGCTTTTATTAAAAGACGTGGTCAAACACAGGCAGGGTCAAAACACCAGTGAACAGGTATGGTACGGGCAAAACACAAGAGCAGTCCAGTAAACAGGCGTGGGTCGATCGACGGTGAACAATATCCAACAGGGCAAGGCAAAGAGAGATAATCCAGGTAGATAGCAATAATCCAGGCAGGGGCAAACAGAGTCCGAAACAAGACAAAAAGGGTAATCCGAAAACACAGACAAGAATTTGAACACAGGAAAACAGGCAAGGCGAGACTATTGGTGCGTTCAATTCATGTCGGATAGATCGTATTTACAAGTTGAATGCACATGAACGCCACCACAAAGTCGTTACTACGAGTGGGATATTCGAGTCGAGTTTCTGAGTTGGGGGCGTGTCAATGAGAAACATGGCAAAATCGATGGACGCAACGGCTGTAGTTGACAGTAAATATTTGCTTAAATTTATAGTTTAGTGGGTTGTCAGTGACAAATACCGTAGAACTGCATATCTGACAGAGGGAGACAGAGAGATTGCCAAAGTAAAACATAAATCACAATACTTATAGGTGTTAAGCAGTGACATTGTCAGGCTTTTTATTTACAAAAAATAAGCGTTTTGAATGTGGCAGGATTGTAATATAACAATTGATAAATTTTTATGCGATACAGATTAAAGTGGCTTCATAAATTACTTCTTACAAATATTAAAAATGCAAAACACACCTGATGCGAATTCTTTGCTCTTCATTTTCTATAAGCAGAGTTAACAGACCCGGTTGTATTTTCTTGTAATTTATTAAAAGAAGGTACACCTCCATCTTGTGCCGACTAAACTGACTTAAACACACCTGACATCATAATTACAACTTGTCAACTCGTAAGTACGAATGCCCCAGGAAAACTTGAACGCCACATGACTAAACTGAAACTGGCTCCATAAAGTTCTATCACTAGGAGAGTAATAAACGCAGACAATACTCAGCGACTTGAGTAGGATCTGGGTGGATGTTATATAGTGTGTGAGTAATAGCTTTCAGGTGAGCGTGTGATTGGTTACAGCTGTGTGCAATCAGTGCAATGGATGATGGGAAATGTAGTGTGAGAGTCCATGTAGTGAGCAGGTGACCTCTGGGGGTGAGTGAACAGAAGTTCATAGACCGGATTCGTAACACACACACACACACACACACACACACAGAGAGAGAGAATTTAGCAGGTGAACAGAGCAGTCAGTCTCATAAATCAGGTCTCACATGATTTCTGTTATTCAATCAATAGGCTCTTTAACATCACTGAGCAACAACTGCATCAATTTGCATGTGCTTTTCAGTTGGAATGCTCTTTATTAAAAGCACTGCATTCATAATTCAGTCTCTACATCTTACAGTATTATTTCCATAGTAACGGTGGGTGAATATTTGTGGGCCACTACAATAAAAGTCTGAATTAAATCTAGCTAAACCTGTAAACAATGTCCAGACTTATATCTGTCTTATATATTTTGATATAAGAAACATATGTGCCAAAGTTTATACCATTTACCTTGATGGGGGCTTATTCATACTTTAGTATTTAATACAAGACATTCATAAAACAATTGTTAATTCATAAAACAATTGTCCAGACCTCGCTGTCACGATAAAAACCTTGTACAGTCACTTCAAAAAATGAAAAAAGGATATAACATAAAAGAGGTTCCTGGATTGAGGAAAATGACCAAAAAGATGTTTAATCTATTTTATGGTCATTTATATCCAGGAGCCTAGTTTAAATTCATACATTTAGACAGTAGAATAAATATGCAAGTCTATACTTTTTCTCACAAAAGAATTAACCTTTTCTTAAATGCTTTGGTGGTATTGTAGTCCTTTACCATCATGCTTATATGGACAGAAATATTTGTATTCCCTGGTATCCAGATGTTATATTTGTTGTGCCTCTATCAGCTCTCTCTCTCACCCTGGTCTGTTTTTGTGGTATGTGAGGTCAGTTTTGCCTGGCTTAAGAGTATGTGAGTATTTCTTTACTTCAGCTCAGAAGTCACAAGGCACTCATGCACCTGTTTCTCATTAAACAAGGCAATTTGTCACCTCTAACTGAATTCCTTGCTCTTCTCTTCACCTCACTCTCCACATATCTCCCTATCTCAGTCTCTTTATCATTATCATACATTTGGAACTTGTAACTTGTATTTGGAACTTTAATGTGATATATATATAATAATGGCTGTATTTTGTTCTTGTTAAAAAAAATTCTTCTTTTTTACGTCTTCGCTTATAACACTTAATCGTATTTCTATCTGTTATCTATTGTTAATCATAAATTATATATTTTTCTTTATATACAGTAATATTTAATTCATACTAAACGAAGGAAAAAGTGGAAAAGGATTCTGTACTGCTGTTTTTTATTTATATGCCCTGGCGCTAATTATGTGTTGCCTATTTCAGTGACAGTGACGTAATCATTACGTAATTCACTTTGGATTATTTTGGAACTCCTCTTTATTTGATGTGAGTCATGCGCTCGCTCACAAAGTATCGTGTGCTCTTCTGCTGCCACCTGGTGGTCAGAGTGGACAGAGCAGCATTTTTAAACCACATCACTGAATTCGGACCGGCTAGCTTCTGCATATAAACCAGGGCTGAGTTCAGCTTGGAGTGAGAATTCCCACGGGGGTTGGTTGGGGTTGTTTTGTTAAAACACACACACACACGCACACACGAACCCTGTCAGCAGAGTCTTGTCTTGACATCTGACAACGTCGGTGCAGTGTTTTATCATAAAATTATGTAAAATAACTGTTGCAATGCTGCAAAACAGATAACTTTTTACCACGACAAGAATAGCAATGTACAGTGAGAGAACTGTAAGATTTACAAGTCATAATTGCAACCGCATTTCAAACATATTTTGATATAAAATTACAATATTTTTCTATTAATCTTTAGTCTGCATTTAAATTGCTTAATGCCTATATATCTTGACAAATGACATTCTCTCCAGTACATTCGCCTACTATGGTTATAATCATTATGTCAGTCATTGCCATATGAAAATGAATCATACTGCATAATGAGTGATGAGGGATTTATATGTCGTCGTATGTTTGTTGCGTGTGCATGTGGCCATTTCAAAGCTTTTGTAAGTATTAGAATATGTATGAATCTTGAAATTAACTGTTTACATTTCTGATTTTTACTTCAGAACCTTTTCACTCGATAAGTTTGTGGCTTGTGAGCCAATAGGAAATCAACCATAGTCTTGCGCTTATGCATTTGTGTTTTGATGTGATGTGACGTGATGGGACTGTTTTTGATTGTATTGTGATAAGCTGTCTTGGTGTTATATACGCACCCTCTGTGAAAATGAATTTCCTCTCTGAGGACAAATAAATTATATATATCTAGATAGGCTGGACAGATAAATAAAGAGGTTAATTACGAATGCATACAAAAAATAAAGACAGCACGTGAGATTGGCCATGTTGGACTGAAACTGCCACTTTCAGCAAAAGAAAAGCGGTAATGCAAAAACTGAGCCAGAAACAAAATTCCTTTGTTACGTTCTCTCTATTTCCTCTTTGTTTCTTCACTCTTACCCCAACTCTTGGTTTTTCAGATAAAGGTTATCAGCAGCCACCTGAGGAGTTAGACAGTGCCATCATCACAATGATGGCATTCTCAGGAATTCTTCTCATCTTCAGTGTTGCTGGGTCACTTTACATATTAAAAAGCTACAAGGTAAAACTTGGCTGCACATTGTGTCGTAGAAACATTAGAACAATTTATTCAAATTTGTTGAATGTAAGTTTCTTTAATTTCAGATGCTTTCTTGTATACTTTAATGCATGAATTAGATGCTGTAAAAGTTCAGGCAATCTAATAATGAGGGGTTATACACTGGACGTGTGAACATTGATTATAACATTACAATGGCACCTGTCAAGGGGTGGGATATATTGTGCAGCAAGTGAACAGTCTTTCATGTGTTGAAAGCAGGAGAAATGGGCATGTGAAAAGATCTGAATAACTTTGACAAGGGCCAAATAGTGATGGCTGGACGACTGGGTCAGAGCAGCTCCAAAACATCAAGTCTTGTTGGGTGTTTCCGGTATGCAGTGTTTAGTACCTACCAAAAGTTGTGTAAGGAAGAACAACTGGTAAACTGGCGTCAGGGTCATGGGCATTCAAGGCTCACTTATGCACATGGGGAGCAAAGGCTAGCCCATCTGGTCTGATCACAGAAGAGTTACTGTAGCTCAAATTGCTGAAAAACTTAATGCTGGCCATGACAGAAAAATGTCAGAACACAGTGCATCACAATTTGCTGCATATGGGGCTGCGTAGTCCCCATGAAGACCCCTGTCCACTGCCGAAAGCACCTACAATGGGCACGTGAGTGTCAGAACTAGACTATGGAGCAGTGGCCTTATCTGATGAATAACGTTTTCTTTTAGATCAGGTGGATGGTTGGGTGCATATGTATCATTTACCTGGGGAAGAGATGGCAGCAGGATGAACTTTGGGAAGAAGGCAGGCCGGTGGAGGGTTCTGACATTCATGTGGATGTTACTTTGATACTTGCCACCTGCCTGAAGATTGTTTCAGACCCCCTGATGGCAGTGGCCTCTTTCAGCAGGATAATGCTCCCTGGTACACTGCAAAAATAGTTAAGGAATGATTTGAGGAACGTGAAAAAAAAAAGAGTTAGAAAAGATGTTGCCTTTGTCTCCAGATTCCCCAGATCTCAATTCGATTGAGCAACTGTGGGATGTGCTGGACCAGCAAATCTGATCCATGGAGGCATCACCTCGCGACTTGCAGGGCTTAAAGGATCTGTTGCCAATGTCTAGATACCACAGGACACATTATGAGATTTTGTGGTGTCCATGCTTCAACGCATCAGAGCTGCTTTGACAACACAAGGGGGACCGACATGATATTTGGCAGGTGGTTTTAATGTTATGACTGATCATTATTTATGGACTCATAACTAAACAGTAAATGTCAGTTCAGAAAAGATTATCTATGTGCTATTATGCAAGATGTGTAATCCCCCTTGGCTCCAGATGGACTGTCCAGAATTGCTTTGATTGCAAGATGGTGCTGTTAAGACCAAAAAAGGGCACACATGTACTGTCCAGAAAAACACATGTGATACTGTTAGTTTCAGCTCTAGTTTTGCCTCATTACTTTTAGGAACACCCTGCTTGTAGAGATGACAAAAATGAAGTTGCAGAGCAGAGGCCAGGGGGGAATGATGAAGTGATATTGGATGAGGATCCTGCATCTGCATCACTCTACACAGTGAGATAACAAGTCTTGTTTCTCTTTTGAGAAGTAGTCATTTGCTCTTTCTTTGTCTCTGTATTTGGTATTTGTTGGTAAAAGGTTTTTCTACCTGTTTCAATAAAAATTTTAAATGAAGTCTCAAATAAATGTATGCATAATATAATACTCCCTTCCAACAGGTGCTACAGTACAGATCGAGCTCCATTTATGATTCATTGCAACCAGACACGATGCATGAAGAGAACACATTGAAGAAAAAATCTGTTAAAAAGGTTTGTTTTATAAATAGTGTAATATCATACGACATGTATAGCTTATAATGTAGTCCTACATTAAAAATTGGTTTTAAAAATTGAATATACAACTTCAAGTATTGAATATATAAACACAGAGTGCATAGTGCATTTACTGAAGATATAATCATGCAGTGAAGACACTTCATGACATAAACTTTGCATTTGTTATATATATATATATATATATGGTTCAAATAATAATAATAATAAACATGAAACTAATTTAAGTCTTGTTTCAGAATACCAACCGTTTCTGTTGCTTTGTTCTCTTTCAGCACTGCAAAGCACAAGAAGATGAAGTATTTGATTCTGTCTATGAAAACTTGTGAATGAATGAAGGAATAATTGAGTTCATGAATTTGATGTATGAATACCTGCTGAAATGTACTTGGTGTCAAATAAAGATTTTTTTTTTGTATAATCTAATATTTTATGGGCCAGTATAACATAAAATAACATAAAATAAATGAAATATCAAAACGACTGAATATGTGTCGTTTTTCATCAAGCCTCTCACCTTCTTCCTTAAAAATGCGGTGGATTTTCTGCGAAAGCCCCGCCCTTACGCTGTGTAAACCAATCAAAAGATAACTTTAGATGTGTGCAACCAATAGGAACACTCGTATCTGAATTTCCTGTCTGTTGCTCCTCTTGAAGTGTCAACAATGGCAGCCGAGGGAGATTTTCTGACGCGCTACCGGGCGGTGTCAAATAAACTGAAAAAGTAAGAGCTAAAATGACAGCTTTATATCACTAATACTAGAATGTTTGCCATGTTAACTTTGGTAGACTATTAATGTTGTCTATAATACTGAGCGTAACCAAAGAATGTCATGCCAGCACTACACATCCCTCACAAGCATGTTGCTAATTAAATCTCAAGAGCTACTAAATAAAGTTCGCGTCAATCTATTATTGTAAAATTACAGAAAATTTATGGATGAACAGCTGAGGATGACATCTTGTAGATGTTTAATTCCATGCCAGCGCCTTCTTATGATGAACTATCCCAGAGTACGTTCAGTATGGAAGTTCAACCTGTCAAATTAATCTCATTTAGTGGCGTTTTAATATTTAGTTCTCCTCCTTTAAATCACAGACGTTTTCTGCGGAAGCCTAATGTCGCTGAAGCAAGTGAACAGTTCGGTGAGTATTGTGTCAGAAGAGTGATGCTGTGCGGCAATGCTACTCTCATGACTTTATCATTATATGCCATCTTTCCTCAGGTCAGCTGGCCAAGGAGCTCAAACAGCAGGAGTGTCCTCAGTATGCTGCCTTCTGTAATCTCGCCATGGCCCGGTAACACAGCCTCTCTCATTTCTTCATCCTTGTGTCTGATGTGAACAACATGTGGAATTAATCTTTTTTTTCTCTGTTTTCGTAGCTGTGAGCAGACCCTGTTCAATGCTCCAGGAGAAGCCCTGGCATTGACTGATGCAGCCAGACTCTTTCTGGCCTCAGAACAGGAAACCAGAGCGCTGAGGGTTCCTGGTTTCGATGAGAATATGCAGGCAGCCATGAACTGCTATAGTTTTGCGATTAAGGTATTTATCGGAATCAAATTTATTACCAGATGCTTATGCTCAAGCAGATGAGCATATATAAACACAGGTTGTTATTTTACAGAATGCTGGGCTCAGACTTGCATGCACAGATTTAAATAGAATGAAAAGACACTTGTGATTTTATATTTTTGATACAAATAAACTGCTCAGTTTAGCCTGACATATGTTAGTTTAGTATAATTGAGATATTATTGTAGTTTTTATTAAAGGGGTCATATGATGCGATTTCAAGTTTTCCTTTCTCTTTGGAGTGTTACAAGCTGATTGTGCATAGATAAGATCCCTGAAGTTGCAAAGACTAAAGTCTCAAAACCAAAGAGATATTCTTTATCAATAGATATAACAGATATTCTAAAACGGCTCGTTCTAACACGCCCCCACATATCTACCTCACTATGTGGAAATATTTGCATAATGCCACCCAAATGTGCACGCAAAGAAAGAAGGCGTGGTTTCAGTAACCGCAGTTAGTGTTGAAGCAGCATGTCAGGGAGACGCTGTGTGTTTCAGTGCGAAAGCAAAAGCACTTTATTTGGCCTTCCAGAAGTAGATGCATTTAGGAATCTTTAAGATGACTTACAACAGAACAGCAATGCATTTTATGGACGACCGTTTCGTCAACCTAGGAGAGGAGGTAATTCTGACTTTGCTATGACAATCTGGCGCTTCTGAATCAGCGACTGTTTTGTTACTAGTTTAAGTATTTGCTATTGACTGTTCAAATGCGGAGTTTTGAGCATCGTGTGTGTGTGTGTGCGCGCGTGCGCGCGTGCGTGTGTGAGAGAGAGAGAGAGAGCGAGAGAGAGAGGGTAACATCACAGTGGAGTCAGCTGTCTTAACCGTGGCTTGTGTACTGCAAACACATACCAGCTTCATCACTGTCTGTCACGTGACTCTGTTCCCCTTTCGGGCTCTGTCTTTACATTTATTTTGAAAGATGAAGCTCGCGATTATGGTAAGAGGCGTTACATTTCCGACGAGAGCTTGCAGTGTTCGGCCAATCACAATGCACTGGGTCAGCTGGCCAATCAGAGCAGACTGCGCTTGTCGGAAGGAGGGACTTTGTAGAAAACGAAGCGTTTGAGAGAGGCGGGGCATAGAGGACCTACAATAATGTACAGTATTTGAAAAATAATGTGGTTTTTGAACATTAAAGCATGTCAACATATTCTGTTACACCAAATACACAAAATAATGATCTTTAAAAAAGCATCATATGACCCCTTTAAAACGGTTTATTTTTGTATTTTCTGTTTACATTTTGTTTTTATCATATTTTCTTGTTTTTTTTATGTCTATGTAGGTTTTATAAATGTTTATTTCAGTTTTACATATTTTAGAACATTTAAACTAAATAAAATTGTATATAACATTTCTTTTATTTCAAGTAAGGAAAATGTTTTTAGTTTTATTTAACTTTAATAACCCTGGCCTGTCAGAACCATCAAGCCTTATATTATTTGCTATTCACTTTTGTTCACTATTACAGCCTCATTCAGTTAGAGGAAGAGAGGGTGAGGATGAGCAGCTAAGTAACCAATACAAGCAAACCAACATTTGTTTCTAAATTAATAAATCACCCGAAAATGAACCAAATGTAACTAATTTTCTTGGCTCCTAAAAATTAATTGAGGTCATTTGAAGAATACGTCTCTCTACTGGACTAATATAGTAAAAAGCCTCAAATCTTGCAATCAATCGTATGCAGATTGTGTGTATTTTTAAAAAATATATTTTTTAGATGTTATACTGCAAATATGTACTTCTATATTGTTTAGGTCTATATTGAGATGAATCAGCCTGTTATGGCGGCCAGTCTCTCACTGGAGCTTGGCAATGCTCTGAAGGTGAGACATTAATCATTGTAATACATGGAGCGGCTTTCTGTTCATAAATGAATTAAAATCTCATATTCATCTTGTTCCACGGTGCTTAATCGTGTTGTGGTCCTGTTTATATATTTGTGTGTAGGAGATGAACAGACCCGGGGAGGCGATAGTTCATTTCCAGAGAGCCGCAGAACTGCAGATTCAGACTCCAATTGAGGCCCTGCTGTCACTGTGGGAAATGGCCTCCTGCAAAATACTGTCCCGTGAGTTCAAAGATAGCAGCGTTTTCCTGCCAGAATGCAATGATTCATTTTGGTTTTGCGTTTCAGATGACGTTCTGTGGTTGTCAGAGTTGTGATGTGATGTTTGATTGGTAGGTGATCATGAGGGCGCTCTTGCTGTTCTCTCTGAGATGCAGCACATGTGTCAGGAAAGAGGACTACAGCTACCCGGGACAAACACCCCTGTCGGTATGAACATTCACAACATTATACAATCAGTCTTAGTTTTGAAATCTAGCTGGGTGTGGTTTGATGGCCTAATTTGAGGGATTTTCACCAGATTTGCTGTTTATTTGAATTTCCTGATTATACCCCGCAATCACAAATTTATAAGAAGCAGTCATGTTATATTTTGTGACTGATTTTCACGCTTGTCAAACATCTGTCAGCAGTCTTTTAGTTTGTGTATTTGACATCTGCTAATAATAATGACGCCAAGAAAATTAAGCATATGCTGTAAGATTCTTTAGATTCATGCTTCAATTCTGTTTGTTTTAATTCCAGGAGCATATATGGATATCATAGCAAAGTGCGAAATCTCCAGGGTATTACTTCTTATGTTGCTTGAGGTAAAATATATATTTAAAATCTGTAAGTTTTACAAATAAGCTCACATTTTGGACAGTATGTTAAGAAACCAGACCAATAGCATTAGTGTTTGTTTACTATCCTCAAATGACACTATATGTTTGTGTATCTTTGTTTAAGCCTCCCCCTCAAAAGCTGTTACCCGAGCATGCTCAAACACTAGAGCGATATGCCTGGGAATCCTTCGACTCACACAGTCAGGGTAAGACTTGCGAGCAAAACGGAGAACCAGGCACAATGTTTTATTTGGTTGCTATTCTTTATAAACTATTGTTACTGTCTGTCCTTTAGTAAACTTCCTTCCAGAAAATGTGTTCCTCCTCCTACAGTCGGTTGTGGTGAGTATTTAAAATCTGTTTCTAAAATTAGGTTGTTAAAATAACCACATTTAAAACCTGTATTCAAAATCCAATTTAAACCTGAACAAGTTTTCAGATTCTGAAATATTTAAAAACAAAGCATTATGATATTAAACAACATAGAAATATATTTGTGACCCTGGACCACAAAAGCTGTCTTAAGTCGCTGGGGTATATTTGTAGCAATAGCCAAAAATACATTGTATGGGTCAAAAATTTAGATTTTTCTTTTATGCCAAAAATCATTAGGATATTAAGTAAAGATCATGCTCCATGAAGATATTTTGTAAATTTCCTACCATAAATATATCAAAACTTCAGTTTTGATTAGTAATATGCATTGCTAAGGACTTTATTTGGACAACTTTAAAGGCGATTTTCTCAATATTTAGATTTTTTTGCACCCTCAGATTCCAGATTTTCAAATAGCTGTATCTCAGTTAAATATTGTCCTATCATAACAAACCATACATCAATGGAAAGCTTATTTATGCATCTTTCGGGTGATGTATACATCTCAATTTCGAAAAATTGACACTTAAGACTGGTTTTGTGGTCCAGGGTCACATATTAAAAAATGGAATTGTTATTTCAGCTTTTTATGTACATTTTTACATTGATAATGTAATTTGCAGTGAACAAAATTAGAAAGATTAAAAATAGAAGCATTTTCAGTAGTGGTCTCTTACTTTTAGACTGCACTGTTTGCTCGAATGTCAAAAATGCTATAAATTACTAGTAGAACTACTATCTTGGATTAAGATGGCTAAATGGTCTGACTGGCCTGTTTACAGATGGCCTGTCAGGAAAAGGATACAGAATCTCTCAAGGCTCTCCAGACAGAACTATGGTGAACTTGATGCATTTCCTGGCTCATACGATGCGTTTATATATATTAGACTGAAGCCTTTGGAATTAGATAAACAACACCTTTCTCTTCTCTCACAACAGGCCTCTCCTTTCGGCAGAACAGAATCATCTTCTCCACTTAGTGGTTCAGGAACGAATTACACCCTCCGGTCAGGGCATATGATTTGGTGCCATACACCCCCACAAAACAGTTCTTATTGGAACATTCCTAAGCCAGTGCCTTGTGCATTTTGCATGAGGAATGTAGAAGGTCACTGAACCTAACAGTCGTACATACTCATATGAAAATGTCTCAAATAACAGGTTTCTTTGCTTTTGTGATATGAATGTACATTTCATTCCCCATTTTCATATAATGGTAAGATATTGTGTGAAAAAGGTAAATGATTATGTTGAAGCTTCTTTAAATTTGTAAAATATTGATGTTGTAAATAATAAAATAACAAAAGAGATTCTTATCTTATGGCAAGGTCTTTATTTGTGTGATTACTAAAATTAATGTCCTCCCAGGTTTACACTGATTGGCTTTGCATTGAAAAAATAAAGTCCTTTCCATTTACTGTCATACTGCAACATAAAAATACATCTAGAGCTGGTTAAAACTTTAACCAAACAAAGTAAGGAGCTTCTTCCTTGAGAGGATGTTGAATAATTACACCCATACAATTATGAATAGATATTGACGTTTAAAAAACCAAAGCATTCTAAAAATTATTTTGGAACATTCTGTGCTCTAGAATGAGGATCTTACAGGGTGATCATCTGACCACATGAACAATCATTCATCATCATCATGCTAATCAAAAATGGCTGGCATAGCAACAGGGCCCATGATGTCATTATCAAGAAAGCATTTCTCCACACAGAAACTGTAAGTACATATGGTGGCAGAGGGTCTGTACAATGAAATTACAAAAGGATTGTGTATTCAGAAGTCTACATGATTCAAGCGGATGATCACAAATTTGAACAGCACCATAATGCATCGCAGTAACAAAGATTTGACCCTTATTTTCACCTAGAGACTATCCTGTGCTATTGCCATTTAAAACACACACACACACACACACACACAAAATGAATTGAAAGAAAATATGAAATAAAATAGTTTAAGACAATGCTATTTCTTAAAGTGCAAGTGATGTTTTAAACTACACTATGCTAAAAAAAATTCTGTATGTACTTTATATGTACAACTTATCTTTCTCTTTATACATATTATAAATATATTTTTTACATTTCATTCTTGTATGTACTGCATCTTCACCATCTTTACACACTAACTCCTGCAATAAAGTGTGTTTAGACCCTCTGTGCTTTGAGAAACTAGGAAAGATGACCCATCAAACCAATCTATAGTATTACTCTAAACAAAAATGCAAAAAACATTTCTCTTCTTGTTTCAAGAAACTTCTCTAGCAAATTTTCCTCAAATGCTGAATCAACAATTTCTCACTGACAGATTTTAAACTTTGCATATGTGCTCAAAAGTTTCAATGAACTGCTGACGCTGTGATTTGTTTCGCAAGTTTCTACAATTCCAACCAACGCCTGTAATATTTGAGACAACTCATTATTTTTCAAGTTGTGCACTTAAGACTTGGAAATAAAATAATTAAGGCTTTAGCGAGGTCTAAAATTTAATCAACTCTTTTGCGCAGAATGATGTACATAATTCCAGTGAAGAGGGTCAGCAGCCACCCAAACCAGGCCATGATGTAGGACCAGCCATACCAGCCATTCTTCTCGCCTCTGTGAAAGTGATCGGTGTAGACTGACAGAGCCACCATTATGCAGAAACCTAGAGGTCCAAGAGAAATGTATAAATGTACAACAAAAATGAATGTCTGTATGACCTGTACACTGTAAAAAATAAGAGTAATTTTAACTGTAAAATTTTGTAAAAACGCTACGGGAAAAAACTGTTAATAGGTTAACATTAAGTTTCCGTACTATATCCAGGGAAAAACTGTAAAATATCTAACCAGATATTTCATGTAATTTTACAGTAAAATGCTGTTAATTGTACAGTTTTTAGAAGTAAAAATAACAAATCAATGTATAATTTACAGTCAAAAACTGTAAACTGATATTCCCAGAATTCCCTGCTCGACACTCCACATTTTAAAGTATTTTGTTTATATAATCATGTTTTTTTTAATAGTTTTTGTTATTAGTTATGTATATTTGGGCTTTATGTTACATCTTCTGTTGTTTAATGAAAGTTTAATGCATTATTTAAGTATCATGTGTGTTACCATGATGGTGTTTTGTGTTTGCATGAATGACTTTGTGCACCTTCTATATTAGTATATACTCCTGCTTGTGGCGAAGCTGCTTGTGAAGAGCTTTGATTCTTCATGTGGCTTTCTCTTTTACCACCTGCATTATTATGGTGGTTGTCAGTATGTTAAAGGTACAAAACATATTTTAATAGCAGTGTGCATTGTTGAATTTACTTTGTAAATTTTCTTGTTTGTAAATTACAGTTTTATACTGTAAAATGTACAGTTTTGGGCCGTAAATGTGTTTACAGTTTTTCTGTATTTTTTACTAAATTATTCTGGCAACCACAGCTGCCAAAATTATTTTGTAAAAACTACAGAATTTTTTTTAAAGTGTAGGGCCTTAAAGGCAATGATCCACACAGGGATGTTTCAATAATGCCCTAATTTAACCTCAGATTTACAGAAGCATTAACTTACAGGAGATGAGTTGCACAATTCCAGAGATGGTGAACCGCTTTCCTTTGCCCAGAGTAAAGAGTTGGAATATGAACACGCACAGAGAGAACACAGCAAACAGGCAGGACAGAACTGCAAACGCCTGAACTGCCTGCAGATAGTCTAGAGGGATGAATTAAAGGGGCATCATGTAAATGTCCCAGTCTGCACGCTTAAAAATAATGGTTCTTTACTGGCATGAAGAAACTTTGACATCCATGGAATGTTTTCATTGCAAAAGAAGTTTCCTTAGATTATTAAAATTCGGAACTAAGTAAAAATTGGCTCTTTTAAGAACTGCTCACTGAAAGGTTCTTTGAGAACCCCAAATGGTTCTTCTATGGCTGTTCACTGAAGACCCCACATCATTGAAGAATCTTTATTTTGGCTTGACTAGTGAAAACAGGCAGATGTCCAAAAATGCTTACTTTTAACATTGTCTTACCTTTCCGGTATGAGGTTGGTATGTCCATGTACACCCAGACATTATCATTGTTCTCCATCACCCATCTGCCCCACAAGTCTGTATAAAGGTTCTCTGTGAACCACCATGCCTAGGAAAATTAAAAACCTACCATTAACTACAAACAGACTACTACAATGACGGTACAAACACATACTTTTCTTTTAAAAAGTCATGTTTTTTATGTATGAAGAAGACATGGATTTTATTACACACATATACATATATATATATATACACACATACACATAAAAGAGGAATAATGTGAACTTACATCATCAATAATTGCCCAAAATAGGAAGAAAATTGTAGTCAGATGAAGAAAACAGATTCCTGCCAGGGCCTTGAACATATTCAGAGGATGAGAGGGAAACAGGGTGGCACAATATCCTGCTGTAAGGGAAATATTATAAGACATGACATTTTGTGTTTAAGAAATACTCTACATAAAAAAATTCTGCAGCCATCCAATGATGACTTACTGAGAATATTCATGTTTTTAGAAAAAAAGTTGCCTTATATTTAAAGATGTGCCAAGCAAAGCATTGAGGAAGAAAGTGGAAGGGAGGCTCTAATTACCTTTTTACATGATTCAAAATGAATCTATGCTTTTCATTCACACAGTACTTTTAACCATGTGCTAGTAATACTGCAGTTATGTGTCTTTGCACTTAAACATGTTGATAACAAAGCAGCCATGGCTGACATCACCACATTAAAGCTGCATAAATGCTATGCAATAAACAGCAATTGTTTTATCACTTCTAAAGGGTCACTTTACTTTTGGGATACTAGATTTGTTTCTACCAAGATCACATGCACAAATCTCCAACGGCTGTTAAACTACAATATCATGTGGGAGGAGGAGAAGAGACACTCTGATGATGCTCTTTCTTAAAGGGGTCATATGATGCTTTTTTAAAGATCTTTGCTTTCGCCTAGAAACACACAGCGTCTCCCTGACATGCTGCTTCAACACTAACTGCGGTTACTGAAACCACGCCTTCTTTCTTTGCGTGCACATTTGGGCGGCATTATGCTAATATTTCCACATAGTGAGGTAGATATGTGGGGGCGTGTTAGAACGAGCCGTTTTAGGGGGGCGTGGCAGAGTCTTAACTTTGATAAAGAATATCTCTTTGGTTTTGAGACTTTAGTCTTTGCAACTTCAGGGATCTTATCTATGCACAATCAGCTTGTAACACTCCAAAGAGAAAGGAAAACTTGAAATCGCATCATATGACCCCTTTAAGTCACAGATACAGTAGGTGAACTGACATGTCATCTAAAATGCTGATGCATGCTGTTCATACAAACAACAAAAAGGTTTTAAGAGAAAATATGGTGTTAAATCCCATTAAATGATTAAAACTATTCCAACAGAGCATATCTTCAGCCAATGCATTCATGTTTTATATTCATTGGATGCCCGTTTAAAACAACGCATAAACAATCTCTTATTTATCGGTTCATTCAAGCAAACCACATTAGACAAAAATATGGAAGCTAATGCGAAAGCTCCCGCGAATTACAGATGTCCGACAAAGAAGGAATTCGTGTCACATCATGCGTTCGGATGCATTTTCATCCCGTTTTCAGCCAATTCTAAACGTTCTATTACAGTTTTAAAATAGATTTCCCTTTCTTTTATGTCGATTCTAAGACGCTTAATTGTATTAATAAATAATAGCTTTACAACCTCACTGGCATGATAATTCTACAGCGATGGCACAGATAATAAAAGGTTACCTTGGATATTTTAAGCTCTCAATTTCTTTTTCGTAGCCTGTCTGATGCCCCACCATCCGAGGATATTCGCACTTCCCCGCACCTCGTCCGTCGTCTCGCCCCCCCCTCCCCTCCCGCACTCTTTGCTGCATAGAGGACCCCACCCATCCCAAGGACTTACTTTTAAGTCCTTACGTATCCCACATCCAGCGAAATCCTAGAACTGTTTTGTCGCTCACTGGAAATTCATGCACGAGGTGTAATAAGAGACCATCATCTTAATGTCAAAACAGCCACTAAAACATTTAATTTTTTTAATGCCGGACTGGACAATATTTAGATGCCTCCTTAAACGCACTGTAAATTACTGTTCAATAATTCTGTGCAAGAGTTTACGACGTCGTCGTCCTGTTACCTAAAGCTGTGATGTGCTATAGCGATCTATCCGCATGCCGCAGCATCCTATCTCAGCTCCTCTAGAGATACACGCTGACCGCAGACTCCACACTCGCCCGGAGTCGCACTCTTAACTGCAGGCATAAAACGGGCCAAACGCGGCACATGGCTACCCAACAATAGGGCGATCTCAGAGCCAGTCAAACCCCATCTCTCCAATCACGGTAAAGTAGCGCAGAGAGGCAGAAAATGATGCGCAGGTACTTTGCAGAGGTTGATGATGAGTCATCTAAAGTTAGTTTGGAGCGACACCTACTGTGGATTTAATGGATTGCTAGTCTTACAAGTTTTTATTTATTTATTTATTTTATCGTTATTTTTGCATATGTGGTTTGAAATGAATAGCCTATATATTTTGTTACACTCTAAAAAATGCTGGGTTAAATACAACCCAGTACTAGGTAAAATAGGGTCAAACCCAGCAATTGGGTTGTTTTGACCCAGCGGCTAGGTTAAATGTTTAACCCAACCTTCTGGGTAGTAACACAACCGCTGGGTCAAAACAACCCAATTGCTGGGTTTGTCCCTATTTTACCCAGCACTGGGTTGTATTTAACCCAGCATTTTTTAGAGTGTATAGATATGTTCTATGAGAGAGGAAACATGCTGTCTTATGAAGAATTTATGCATGTTTACAACTTTCCCATCCTCTTTAAAGAATTTCAACAAGTGGTTAAAGCTATTCCAAATTGGTGGATACAACTGAACAAATGATATTTCCAGAATTAAAAATGAATGGTATTGAACTATTTTCTTCCTCTTGTAATAATACAAATATTAGACAAATTTTGCAATCAAATCATAAAATCTCCCCTAGAGGAAAGTTTTTTTGGAATGCAAACATTTCTGATATTAATTGACCTTGAAAACGACCTGGCCAGATCCTTACAAATTTTGTATTTTGAATAAAGCTAAAGAGGTGCATTTCAAAATACTTCACAAAATGTACCCATGTAAAGTAGCTCTTTCTAAATTCATGGACATTGACAATACTTGCATTTTTTGTAACACACATGAGGAAGACTTGTGCCATTTGTTTTATAATTGTGATTTGTCTCTTAGATTTTGGTCTGATGTTAGTGTCTTTCTATTTCTGCGAAGAAATGTTAATTATGTGTTATCTTTAAAAGATGTTATTTGTACTTAGTAAGTAAAATGATTATGTCGTTAACTTTTACATTTTGCAAGGTAAATATTATATTCATAAACAGAAATTTGCGAAATGCATACCAAAGTGTAATCTATTTTTATCAGAAATTGAAGCTTTGAAAAAGTCTCTGATGCAAATTAATAACAAAAAGAATGACATATTGTTAGATTTCATGGAGAATTTTTTTTTCTGACATAGCTCCCTCGCTGCAATCTGTGAATATGTCCTAAGGAAAAAGGAAGAACATTTGAACTATTGTTTATATGTTTTTTTATTTATTTTTTTGATTTTGTGTTTTATTTTGTTTTTATGATGTGGTTCTTTGTTTTTTTTATTTATTTTTCTTCTCTTAAACACTGTTCTGCAGTTTAAGATTGCTCTTATATTTTGTGTATCTGGATGATTTTTTTTTATTCGTCTAATTAGAATTAGACTGATAGACTGCTTACCTCTTGATTAACTAGTTGGTTAGACTTGTTTTTATGTTTACGCAGCTGGACCCAAAAGATATAGCTCAGTAAATAAACATTTTTTGAGACAAAATCCATAAAATGCGTTTTTTCCCCTGTGTGCAGTAGTTTGTTAGTGTATTCATTGCCTATTTTTTCTGTGTAGGCCACATACTGATCTTTATAATGTTCTCTATTATAGATCAGTGGCGCAGCCTAGACTATTTTTCATGTCAATGCCACTGCATGTTGTAGGCCTAGCCTATAAGTTATTGATTATTGCATATGGCTATATGGCCAAAACAATATGACCCAAATTGTATTGTTTTAACAGTATCCTATTTTTTTATTTTTTTGTATGTTTATTGAATTGTTTTGTTTAATTGTTTTAAGACTATTTTTCATGTCAATGCCACTGCATGTTGTAGGCCTAGCCTATAAGTTATTGATTATTGCATATGGCTATATGGCCAAAACAATATGACCCAAATTGTATTGTTTTAACAGTATCCTATTTTTTTTATTTTTTTGTATGTTTATTGAATTGTTTTGTTTAATTGTTTTACCATTTAAACGGTTGAACCCCCTTTATCTGACATTAACAGTGTTTTAAAACTTGATACATTTCTAAATTAAAGAAGATTGAACAGAACATAGTCATTTATTGACTATAGTACGTTTGTGTTAACAACCTTTTAGTGATTATTTGCGTGCGGTTCGGTAGCCTATTTGAAAATTACTGACAATTAACTTCAGCTGTGGCTCATGCCATTTAATAAGGGAGTTCACAGGCATCGTTTCGCTACATATATAGAGTTGCCGTATTGCAGTTTTTTAATGCGTAGCTCGATAGGCATTGGCTCGTGTGAGCATAATTTCAGGCAAACAAAACACCAAAAAGTATGAAACGTTAATAGCGGTAGTCAGACATAACCTATCCAAGATGAATACATGCGGATATCTCCCAATACTCGGTGTTTTATTGTTGGCTTTTCATGGTGTTTTCTGTAGCGAATTTGCCGAGAGTAAATGTGCTCCGTCGACGTTTAAATTTCACGACGAGATTTCAAGTGGCGATATTTTTAAGTCGTTTTGGCTGAACCGAAAACAGCGAAGAAGTGTGAAATTTGTGGGAGATGGACAACTGAATAGGCCTACTGCAGATCAGACACAAACTAAACCGCAATTTGAATGCGGTGACCGAGTTTTAACGCTTCTTCTAAAGCATGTCGATGTGACCAATATCCGATTTTATGGACGTAAGTGTAAACAGGATCTCCTCAACGTCCTGACATAATTCGTATCAACCAGTAAATGCTTTATGTGAGGTCAGCGGATAATTTATATTGCAATTTAAAAGGAATGTAGGCTACTTTATTTATTTTTCTGTATTCATGACTGCTTGGTTAGTTTAATGACGTTATTGCTGTTTAAACCGCAGCTTTTGTCCTTTTCTCTACTGCTAGCACATGGAGACCTGCTTCACTTGGACCATTTGGTAGCATTTTGTGGCGTTTCCATCAAGAATACAAACATGGATATTCGCCTGCTGTTCAACTATGATTCCTGTTATATGAGACAAGAGGCAAGCTTGCACTGTTTCATTTCAGTCTCAGTATTGCGGTTTCAATAAGACCTATAAGCATTGTTCCATGTGGCTTTTATTCTTGCTAGGCAAATGAAAGGTGCACTTTTTCTGATATGACCACCATCTTAGACTTTAATGTCCAGATACATTGGACATCTACAGTTATGGATGAGGCAAACGCATGTTTTCATGTGCCATGTTTGAACAAGTATCCCGTAACCGGGTTTATTGTAATTGCAACATGTGGGCCCCAATAAGATGACCCTTAAAATGGTTCTCTTTATTCTTTTTGCGCCACATTCTAGCAAACCAAATATGTATTATCTCTGAGCTGGTATGGGGCAGATCTTGACCTGTTCTGTCCTGTAAGTGTGACCCCTCCCTCCGTCACGTGTAAGAACAATGACATGGAATTGACTGTTGTTGGTGATGGAACCGCAGATGAACTGTCAGTTGCATGTAAGTATTGAGTAATGGTGGGGGAAGAAGGCATTTCTGTGAGGCTTAACTTGTGGTCTTGCTGGTATTTGCTAATGTTTTCATAGTAAATGGAGAATGGGCACCTCTGCTTTACGTGGCGACTCAATGCTGGCACCGGAAGCGGTCTAAGCAGGGATCTCTCACCTTTTTGGTTCCATATACAAGCTGTGGCGTCACCATCAGAGTAAGTACAGTGGTTGTTTGTTTTTTGGTTTGGGGTCTTTTTTTAAAATTTTTTATAAACCGTTGGTGCAGTAATTTAACTTGTGTAAAGATTTAAAATAATTTCTGACATGTGGTTTAAATGTGACTCAGGATGGTCGTTCTGATCTGGAATTTAAATTAAAAGACCAGATTATCACACGGTCCTGTCCTCATGAGCCAATACCAGTGTTTCCGGTCACTGACTCGGGGCTTTCTGTGACAAACCAACCACTGCCACAAAGGGAACCCAATGTATACCACAAGCCACCAACTGGATTTCCAACAAAAGCAGCAGCCACTCAGATAGTGGAGGAGCAAGCATTTCCTGTTGAGCAACCGGCAAGAAATGCAGCTAGAACACCCTCTCGACACGGACGTCCTTTGCTGCCTAGAATACCGTCTTTGCCTGGCTCTTTTAATCTAGCTGTGAACTTCCCGTTTTCACTTCCCAACCCAACACGGACGGCTCACAGAGACCATTTAACAAGTAAACCTGTGACTCCTGCACCGACTTATGCTCCGACCACTGATCCTACTGTTCCGAGCTCCGAGTTCAGCTCCAATATTGAAAATGGACCGTCCCATGTCTCTTATGAGCAGATGCAACCGGAACTTGCTGATCCGGTCACTAAGGCTCCTAAACCTGAATCTCACTACATGCAGTATCCATATAATTTTGAAAAACCTACTTCAACAACTCCTCAAACTGAGCCTTCTCCTGCTCCAGAATATCAACTTTCAAGAGTGTCTGTCCCTAGTGCTGCACTGTATCAGTGGTATGGGTCGGCTCAGAACTTTCCTAAACCTAATCCACTTAAAGTAAATCCTGCTTTTGCCAGCTTGGCACAGAATATTCCACCTGGTTATTTCCTATGCTCTTATGACGATCAACAACTGCAGATTCACCCACAGATGTTTCAGCCTCCTGTTCCAAATCCGCCATTGCAGTATCAAAATCCTAGTTATCAAAAGCCTGACATTACTCCGCTTGCAACTGTTAATTCTGATACACCTCCCATGAAAGAATACTCGGAACATCAACTGACTAGTGCTGTTGCTTCTAGCGCCCTTGATTCTGGTGTCCCACTTTTCCAGCCAACTCAACGTTTCCAGCCTCCTCAGTACCAGCAGTACTTTTACCAAAGTAGTTATGGTCGTAAAGGTTCCTCCACACCCTTATCACCTACTTCTCAGCTTATTCCCATAAATATGCAATCTCAAACAAGGCCATATCCTCCTTATCCTGCTTCTCAAGATTCAAGACCCTTCCAGCCACAATATTACCAAAAGCCTAGTCAACCTTATGGGTCAGTCCAACAGCCTTGGTCAACCAGTTACTTTCCTGTTAAAGGATCGTCTCAAGAGTTGAGACCATTTGTGTCCACTTCAAGCCAGACACCCGAGTATCTCCAGTATCAGACTGGTGGAGACCAATCTCCAAGTCCGTATCAGAGGTCTGTTGTCCATACCCCTGGCACAGGGATCTCAAGTCGTTCACAATACCAGCCCAGTCGGTTTTCCAAACTCCCATATCCACCATTGAGACCAGAGGTGCTTTCAGGTGATGTTTCCACCGAAAATACTGGATCTAGACCTGTAGGATTTTTACAGCCACGGTTCAAAGCTTCAATTCCAAGGCCACCTGTGCACCTTCCTTTACTGAAAAAAACTGAGGCACAAGTTGCACAACTTCCTTACAGTCAGGGTCCTTCATTTGGGTACATGCAGAATCCTAATATCCACTCTGAAAGGCCAGGAGAACCAAGAAGTCGGAAGCCTCAGAATGACACCCTGCCACTGCACCAATTCTTCAGACGGGCAAGAATACCAAAGGATGTTTATGTGCCCCCACACTTCAGGTCTACCTCAGAGAAATAAGTGCAATTGGCAAAAAAGGCACCACACTCTGGTATTTTGGGAGGTTTTGTTAACTTGTTTTCAAGCTTTCAATAAAGTGTGAAAGTGACTTGATAAAACTGTTCCATTGATAATGCAATAAATATTTTGTAACTATTTTTGCTTGTTGACTAATACATTAGGTTTACAAATTTTTTTATTTTTGGTCCATAACCAAATTGCTTGCTGCATATGCTACTCTCACTTTGGTTTGAATAAAAACAAAAGTTTCACAATACAACAATCTCTTTTTTTTTTTTTTTTTAAGTATGAGTATGTTAGGCATAAAGGGGCTCCCACTTAAAGCACTGAGGCTCCGTCCAGTGGTAAATTGTTCCTGGTTTTGTTCAAACTCCCTGTGGCGAACTCTCTCTGCATCTACATTTGAGTGGGGAAGCCACAGTACTTTAAGTGGGAGCCCCCTGGCCCCTACCCCCAAGGCATCAAAATGTGCAACAAACATGACAAAAAACAAGCTGACATGTTCTCACTCACACTGACACATGCTCAGGGCAAGTTCTGCAACCCTACTGTATGTGTAGGCCTACAGGATGTACACTGAGCACTGCTGTTCAGTTGGATTGTTTGGGGCCAAGTTTCTTTTTATTTTTGAAATGGGTTACATAAAACAATTTCTTCTATTTGAATTAATTTGTCTTTCATCAGATTTGGCAATTGTTTTAACTTTCAGGTAGCCAAAACTAAGTTAAAGTATCTGGTTCGATCGTTAATGCTTAGTTTTTTTTAAAAAGTGCATTTGTCACAATTTAGCTTTATTCCACACCGCTCTGTCCCTTCTCTGAGAAACGGGCTGATCATTTCCTCCTTTTATGAAGCCCCTCACTCAGAAATAGGCGATGAGCTATGATTGGTTAGCTAGCCCAGTGTTGTGATTGGCTAAACTGCTTCTAGTGCGCGTCTAAACTTCCCGCCCTTCACCTCAGCGGTTAATTGTAACAGTTCATTGCTGAGCTGAATGAGAGCGAGAGAGAGATGCAGAGCGTGTGCAGTGCAGGGGGACGCGAGGAACAGTATTGAGAACCGCTGCTTTAGAACATTGATTTTGAAACTTGTGAATCCATTAGAATCGTTAGAAGACAGAATCGCGATTCATATATGAATAGATTTTTACGTGCACCTCTAGTTTTCTCTTCCTCTTCTCTAAAGCAGCGCAGCATGGCCTCGCCCCCTTTGCTCCCTTTTCCCGAGGGTGGGGTTTATCTGGGTTTGTGATGTCACAAACCCGGGAAGTAACGTGTTGTAGTCCCAACCAGCCGTTTTTGTAGGCATTAAACTGCCAGAATTGTAAAAGACGATATCTCCATTTGCATTGATCTTTCAGCTTAGTAACTTTGCAGATATTGTTTGTTCAAACAGCAACATTACACACTAACTAACGTTAAAAAAGTGAAAATGCAATGAACCACCCCTTTAAAGGGTCATGACTACTTTTTCTGAGATTGTAGCAGAGGTGTTTGTGTTGCACATCATAGAAGACAATGTTAGCATCTGATAATTTTAACTGTTGGAGAACACTGGTTAAAATTTTTTTGCTCTATTTTCATCTTCCGGGTTTAAAATCTACATTGTGTTGACGTCACAATTTGTGACGTGGCAATGGACTAATAGTACATCAATGACGCGTCGGTGTCTATTAAATTATTCATAAGACTGCATGTTCTTATCCTATGAGAAGACGCTTCGCTTAATTATTCACAACAGCATGTGTTGATTTGCTATGACAGACGTTTCAGACTGTGAGTTGACATCGCGCACGTTAACTGAGAGAAACGTTCATGATCAAAGAAGAGTGTTTGTTTTTGCTTTGTAATAAGAGTTCGGCACAAACACGATTCATTCACTTGGTGAGCATAACTGTTTTTACAGCTCTGTGACACAACCCGTCAAAAGGCTTATATAAATGCCACAGAATAAGCCTTAAAAGTTCTCAGAGGTGCAACAGCGCGTTCATATATGTTTTCGATGCAGAGTGCAAATGGCTGTGCATTTATTTGTGTTTTTAACTCGATGGGAGTGAAATGAAACAGTCTGAACGAGGAGCTGTGTGTGTTGTCTGTCTCCTCTCTTCCAGATCAGCTCTAGGCATGACGAAGCGGATATCGTCGTCTTTTGGAAGACCAAACAAAGTAGTTTCGCTTTCACAACGAAAAACACAGCGGCTTAACGTGAGCTGAAGCCGGGCAAGAGTGAGCTGAGGCAGCGGGGTCGAGAACGGCGGTCCCGGCGAAGGAGCGGAGATAACAGTGAAAGCCGATCCTGCGATCCACAGCACTAAGTTGATGTATTTGGGGGGGGGGGGGTAGATTCCTTTTTTAATGGTTAAATTACATTTTATTAATCAAAAAGCATGTCTAATTAATTAAAATCATGAAACTTAAACAATTTAACATCAATTTATTAAAAGTTTCATGACCCTTTAATAACCAATCACATTACAGCCTTGACGTCATTGAGTTGTGCAACATTCATTCGCCGTTTACGGATACCATAGGAATGAATGAGAAATGCCGTAAACTGAATCCCACCTGTCGCAAAAAGCCAGTGACTTCTCTTATAAAATTATTATTTTTTCCCGGTGTAAACAGTAAAAATAGCTTAATCCAAAAGTGCTTAGTGTAAAACATGTTGGAGATTAGCTGATAGGCTCTCGATTCGTTAAATGATAAGCTGTTTCCTCTAAAAAGCTGTTTATTCAGTGTAGTGAAGCCTCTCCTCCATTAACATACATCCATCCATTCAAAAAAAATAATAAATAAAAATAAAGAACGGCCTCTGGCCTTTCCCACGCACTGGCAAACAGGAAGCGTTAGCATTAGCTGTTACGCTTTTTTGGCTAAAGATTGCAGGCTTGACTTCTAGTAGCTTTGGTTGAAATGTGTGTGTCTCACGGTGAATTTGTGAGACTTGAGAGCCCTGAAATATGCTTTCCATTTGGGCGAAAGTAGTCTGGTTTTGCGTTGTGTCACACGAACCGGCGCATTGCGCACACAGTCTGCTCCCCGGTCTAGCAGATCATATGCACGAGTCCGCACAGACCACAAAACGTATCGGATCCATTAGAATTCTACACAAAATGCTATATTTTATAGCGACATGGATGAGATTAGGAGGATAAACGGTTAGACAAAGAGCACTAACGAATAGAAGAGATACCGGTGCCCTGCACCAACATAAATGACAGTTTTCCAACTACACATCCTCAGCATCATTATAATCACTGTTTTGCTTCAGAAACAGTTTCATATGGAGGGTAATCTATTAGACTGTGGCTGTCATAATCTCTCAAATAAGGCTTTACCAGGTCAACGGCTCTGGCCCAAGCTGTGATATAAACTAAATGCTATTGGCTATTTTAAAAAGGGGAGGGGCCTGTCCACCTGTTTCAGTTGAAATTACGCCAACACATAAGAGTAACGCTGCGCTGTATCTAGAACAGAATTGCAACTCCGCCATCTCAATTTTCACTGATGGTTCCAAAGATCACGAGACAGGACGAGCATCAGCAGCTGTATTTGTCCCAACTTATCAAATCAAGATTGGTAAAAGAGTTTCTGATCAAGTAGGAGTTTACACTACAGAGATGGTAGCAATATTATTAGCTAGCAGGTGGATGGAGGATACTCGGCCAATGAATGCGATGATATGTTCAGATTAATTCTCTGCATTATCAAGTCTTATCAGTGGAAGATTTTCAAGACAAGACATTTTGTATGAAATTATTTTATGTATGTATAGACTGAATAAGATAGGAATTAAGATATGTTTCCTGTGGGTTCCAGCACACGTGGGAGTGGATGGAAATGAGGTTGCGGATCATTTAGCAAAACAGGCACTGAAATGATCACATATAGAAATTATTATACCACTAAGCAAAGAAGAAGTTAAGGCTAAACTTAGAACAGCAATAAAAATGAGAAGGCAAGAAGTTTGGAATAAGGAGGAGAGAGGAAGACATCTTTATCATATTCAAAATCAAGTAGGGGTTGAAAGAGTTAATTTTGGTAGTAGAAGAGAAGATACAATTATTACCAGACTTTGCATTGACCATGCTGCTTTAAATTCTTCTCTATATAAAATGAATAAGCATGAGTTTGTGAACTGTAGTCCGTGTGGATTACCAGAAACAGTAGAGCACATACTATTAAGTTGTTCTGTTTATGATAATGAAAGAGCATTTCTGTTGGAAGAATTAAAAGAAATAGGGATAGAAAATATTACACTTAAAACTTTGTTGAATAATGGCTTGAATTATTATAAAATATATAATGCTTTAATGACATTCTTTTAAAAAAGTAGATCTGTTTAACAGGATTTAGAAGGGTTTAATTTTTTTTTTTTGTAAAGGCAATTCTGAGAATTGTTTCTGAATGCATTATAAATGTTACAAATGTATTGCTGAAACACATTACAAAGACTATGAACTATGTAGTACTGAATAGTGGAGTTAGACCATTAAACAGTTTTTCACCAATTCTGTGTTCAGGATTTTTTGGGCGGGGCTAAAAAGGGGGTTCGATGCCCCACTGGAGCCCCGGAGCCATGGCCCCTCCCCTAACACTATAACTAGAGCACATTCGCATCAGTTCACCCACTCAATCGTGACTCGAGTTGTCAGTACCGTTATGCCGAGTTCACACTACACGATTTTCAAAGACGTCGCATCACCGTTGGTTTCACACTGAACGACTATCTGGGGTAGCATTCAGTTGTTGCTGTGTTCACACTGCACGATGGAAAGACGACAGGAGGTTACACACTGGATGACTTTACAATAGGAAGAATCGCCGACAGCTCTGTCTGGTGCAGGGTTGCCAGGTTTTCGCTACAAAACCCGCCCAATTACTACTCAAACCTAGCCTGAAAATAGCCCAATTACTTTTGAGGGGGGTCCCCCAGTAAAAATCGCGTTCGGGGGTAAAATACAAATTTTTTGGGCGGGGTTCTCCTGGTACAATTCACATTCCAGGGCCTAAATATCATGTTATTGGGGTCGCTTCAACCTGCTGACATAAAAAACAACCGGCGGCAATCGCGGATTTGGCAACACTGGTCCGCAAACTACGTTTCATATAACTCCTTCCCGAACTTCCCGCTGCCCTGTATCTTGGTCTCTCATTGGCTGTAGGTCATCACCGATGTGTTTTACAGTCAAAACTCATTGCACACAGCGTGATTGTGAATCGCCGACAGCTCCAGATTTTTAGCATGCCAAATATTTCACGGGCATTGGCGACGCGTCGGCGATTCCCTCAGATCGCATCTTTGATAATTCACTTTGTGAAGAGCCACCTTGATGGAGAGCTGAGGATCACCACCAAAACCCACCTCTGCAGTGATCATTTTACACCGGATACATGTATAAACTTTCATTGGAGACAACTGGAATTCACTACAAGGTACCTTTGAAAACGTAACCGATCCAGACAAAAAAAAAAAAGCCGTCATTGACACATTTACAGGTGGTCTAGATTAATTTGTTGATTAGACTCGCTGTTTGCCCGTGCAAGCTTCGGTGCACGTGTGAGGTAGCATTAAACAGCAAACCGGCCATGTCTTGCGAACTAAAATACTTCCTTTCAGTTTTTATATTATCAGCAATAGCACTTCATCTCATCTGTCGCTCTTTTAGCGCTACACCTGAGCGGGAAGGCCTTGGTTATTCCGGAGAAAGCAGTTTCAGTAGAGTGTTGTACGATTTTGCCAACAAAACCGGATCTTCACGTCAGCTCCAAAGCGGCGCGTTGGAATTCAAAGCTACAAATTCGAATGGAAAGCGCTTTCGACGCGCGAGTTCAAAACTTCACGTTTCAGCGGGTTTTTCCAATGGAAATAAGAATGAAACACTGCCTCTGCAGTCGGGTAAATCCACGTATGAATTTCGATCCGACGACAGTGCATCTATACATTCTAACACCGAAAACGCTGCTCTAAGAAGTTTCCCCAAAAGAGCTCTTGAAATCGAAGCTGGATTTCAAGGTGACGCCTCAGGTGCGTTTACCTTAAACGTGGAAATATGAATGTTTTAGTGTGTTTTTAAAATAGTTAAAAGTTGTTGTTTTTTTTCTCAAGTATTTGGAAGATTAGCAATCCCGGGGAAATTTTATGGTCCTCAAAGTGGGTCCAGCTCCCAAACCACAGATATGTTGCTGGCATTACCTGTGGTGCGCTGTTCAGAAGAGGTAATGACCTTAACGGCGGCTGGAAAAGAATACACACACATCTTTGTGGAAAGAGGTGAGAAAGTCAAGTGATTTTTTTAAACTGATGGTCCTACAGAAAATTGACTGGTGTGTTTTATTCACAGTGGATGCAGCCCCACTGCATTTATTCCAGGTACCTGCATTTTGCGGTTATTCTGTCAAGGTCACATGGGAAGATCTGGTCCTAATGGCCCCATATGATGGGTGCTACATCATACAAGAGGTGCCAAATATTTCATCTTGGACCATAGTTCCTTAGTTTGTTTTTACTAAGCATGCTAAGGAGAGCAAGAAAGTATTATATTAGTTCGTGCTTGACAAATTCCAATTCTAGATGACATTGCATGTCCAGACTGTGCAAAATGTTTGCTGATTGGTGACTTTTTTTCCCCCACTGTTTTGACAAAGTTCTGATTTAAGTTTAATCAATAATAAAAATAAATGAATGGTCCAGATTGAACCTTTTAATCAGTCTTTCCCCTTTTCAGAATGGCAGTTATGTTCTTTCACTGCTGTGGTGGGGCAGTCCCATAAAGATATCCTGTCCTATGACACCTGTGATCTCACAACCAACTCCTTCTGTCTTGTGCTTTCATTTTGGCATGGTCATTACAATAGAAGGAGCCCGGGAAGCTGCAGAAAAACACAGGGTTAAAGGTAAGTTAAATTAAGCTAATCATTTTAATCTCCTTTTAAAACATAAATGAACACATTGTTCTCAATTCTCTTGAAATTATAATCTTTCCCAAAAAATTGTAATGCTTTATTCACAGTTGTCTTCAGAGATTCAAAATGAGTCTTAAATGCCGTTTATTTGTTATCCACAGTGAATGGGAAAATACTGCCTCTCCTATCTGCGACATGTGCATATCGCATACATTCTCCTCCTGAGGTTGTTCTACTTCATACTGTTTTCAGCTCAAGATGTGTGACTGTTACGGTAAGAAACAGACATTTAAAATGAAGGCAATTAAAGGCTCTTACATTTGGGGTAAATGACCACATTTGTGAATCTTTTATACTATTTAAGCTGTACTCGTCTGTCTTTAAGAGTAGTATGTTACTCTGTATTCAACCACTAATTCATGGTTTTCATGTGATGACAAAATTATTTCTTACATATGCCACACTCACTTTGGTTTCCCAACAAAAGGTTTTCACATTAATAAAAAAAGGCATTGAAGCAATTTTGTAAATGTTTAGAGTTTCCAGAACACTCTACTACTTGACCTTGGTATCATTTTTAAAATATCACTGAGATACCAATGCTTATACTAAATGTATAGTCATGGCCAAAAGTTTTGCCAGTGACAAAAGTTTGCTGCTTTAGTATTTGTAGATTATTTTACCACATGTTTCTATGGTATACTGAAAAGCAATGCATATCATAAGTTTTAAAGGCTTTTATTAGCAAAAAATATGAGTCAATATTTACGGTGTTGACCCTTGTTCTTCATAACCTCTGCAATTCGCTCTGTCATGCTGGATATTAGCTTTTGGGCCAAATCCTGACTGATGGCGATCCATTCTTGCCTTATTAGTTCTTTGTGAGCTTCTGCTTGTCCACTCGCCTTTTGAGGACTTACCACAGGTTCTCTATGGGATTGAGATCCGGGGAGTTGCCTGGCCACGGTTCCAAAATTTCAATGTAATGATCTTCAAGCCACTTCTTTATCACTCTTGCTTTGTGACATGGTGCTCCATCATGCTGGAAAATGCACAGATCATCACCAAATTGCTCATGGATCATTGGAAGAAGTCGCTCTTGCAGGACGTTTTGATACCATTCTTTATTCATGGCAGTGTTTTTGGGCAGAATTATGAAAGCAACCCCACACATTGATGGTCTCAGGATGCTTCACTGTTGGCACAACACAGGACTCATGGTAGCGTTCACCTTTTCTTCTCCGAACAATCGATTTTTTTAGATCTCCCAAACAGTCGGAAAGGGAGCTTCATCAGAAAAAATAACTTTGCACCAGTCTTCTGCTGTCCAATCCTTGTACTTCCTGCAGAATTTCAGTCTGTCCTTGAAGTTTTTCTTGGAGAGAAGTGGCTTCTTTGCTGCCCTTCTTGACACCAGGCCATTGTCCAAAAGTCTTGGCCTCACTGTGCGTGCAGATGCTCTTACACCAACCTGCTTTCATTTCTGAGCAAGCTCTGCACTGCTGGTGACACGATTCCATAGCTGACTCCTCAGGAGGAGATGGTCCTGGCGCTTGCTGGACACTCTGGGACGTCCTGAAGACTTCTTCACTGCAGTTGAACCTCTCTCCTTGAAGTTCTTGATGATCCGGTAAATGGTTCTTTCAGGTGCAATATTCTTTGTAGCAATTTCCTTGCATATGAGGCCATTTTGATGCAAAGCGATGATGGCTGCACGTGTTTTTTTTGGAGGTAACCATTGCTAACAAGAACACAATGATTGTTTTTTTTATCTCCTTTTATAGCAATCAGTCTGCTCTTACAATCGAATTAGTATGATAGTGATTTTACCTGACTAGTACTCATTCACACTTTCACATGTGCTGCTGATATGATAGTCATATGATAGTGTTTTTTTTTTTTGGCCAATGAAGCTTTTAGTAATTCTTTAAAATGCATCTGATCATTCTACACAATCTAGAAACAATGTGATTGAACACCACAACAACTTAAGCAGCTAACTTTGCAAAACACAAAATTTGTCACTGCCAAAACTTTTGGCCATGACTGTAAGATACTTTATAATAGCACAATATTATGGGCAGTTACAGCCAACTTGATTGTCTGGAAATATACAACAGTCATTGAAACGGTTCATATTCTTCTCAGTTATGTTCTACTGTATCACAGTTCATGGTTGTCACCTCAAATTAGTTTTCATATCTATACTAAAATCACTAAAGGAACAATTAGTGTCCTCAATGTCACACAAGGTCCACTGCTTGCTTTGAGGAGATATGGAGCCGTGTTTCAGTTCATGAAGTTTCACTTGTCTTTCTGTAGGAAAAAGAAAACCTCCTCGTTGTGATTTTGGATGGAAAGCAGTTCACCCTCTCTTGTCCCTTTCCTCACCCCCTGATTCCCTTTCTTCCTTACCTTCATTCTCATCCATACCATAAATCACTGCCACCTGCTCACATTTATCCCATATATCCCCTTCATCCAGCACCTCTTTTTGATGCTCCTGAACCTTCTGTTCAAACACATCTGTCTCTACCTGTGGATCAAATACCACAAACACACAAAGAGACCGTACCTCAATACCCAATGATACCCCCTCCACAATATTCACCGTATCCTGTATCCTGTCCCCCTTATCCTGAGAGATTCTGTTCTCAGTACCCCATGCCATACCATCATCCCCCATATCATCAGCCAACCATGACCACTGCTTCACAACCAACCATCCAGCCAATGCCATGGACATCACTTCCTCAGCCTACATACAATCCTCTGACCCCTCTGGTTATGCAAAAGACCCCGCTCCCCGTGTTTCCTACGATTCCCTCTTCACAACCCCCCAAGACGTCTCCGTCTCTTAATTGCATGAGGAATAAAATAATGGCAACTTTGCCCTCGGCAAGAGCGGACTCCATTAAAGTCAAAGGTGAGCTATAGCAGTAATAATATTTCACAATATTACCGGTTTTTTTTTTTTTGCCTTTTTTTTTTTTTTTTTGGAAGGTGAGCTATAGCAGTAATAATATTTCACAATATTACCGGTTTTTTTTTTTTTGCCTTTTTTTTTTTTTTTTTGGAGATATGGAGCCGTTCTTTAAGCATAAGGGACTTATTTCAAAAATAGAAACAATCTTAATTTTTCCAGTAGTGTAGTTTATTTGCACATATACGAATCTCAACTTTGGTTGTTTTTTGCTCTTCTGTGGTGGTAATATTTGAAGATACAGAGACAAATACCTGGATCTCCATTGCATCTGTCCCAGCAGCCTGTAATTACACACTCCACTCCAGAGGTGGTAGTATTGTGCTCTCTTCACCACTGCCTTCCTGCCACACAAAAAAAATGGTGAGCCCTCAGGATGGAGATTCAGCACGTTCCAATATGTTATTGAATAAGTCCGTTATTGAATTAAAATAGAATAATAAACCTTAATTCAAAATTGGAATTTAGTATATGTATTACTCACTCTTACTGCTTTTTGTTTCTTCTCTCTTTTTACCTTTTCAGTCCTCCACAGTGATCTCTCTGTCTGTCAGGTTCTGGGATCTCTCTCAACTGCGATACCGAACCCTACAGCTTCAGTGTCAGTACATTGAAGATATAGATACACAACCATTACACCAAATCATACCTCCCCTTACAACCAAACCCACAGCCACTCAACCACCCTCTAAATTTGAAGTGTTGTGTTCTAGCCAACATATGAGTGTAAAACTGCCACCTGGACCAACATCTAGCCTCTTTGTACAGGGTGAGTTTGAGGTCTGTTCAGACAGCATGCTCTGCGTTTTATCATTTCCCATTACAATGAGGCAATTATAGGTTGTAGTGAGGGAATGTGACATCTGTAAAATATTGTAATATCTTATATATAATAATAAAATTGGACACTTTTTATTATAGCCCCTTCCGATGGGACAAAAACAGAAGCTGTTCCTATTTTGGAGGCCCCAAGTCATTGTGGGTACTCTGTAAAAAGGGGTCAAGATGGTACCATCAACATCCTCCTGCCTTACTCTTCCTGTCACATGACTCAGAAGGTCTGTGATGTCATTTGTTGTTATGCAAGAAGTATTGCTACTCTGGTTTCATGAATATTTGTTTCTGTTAATCAGGATGGGCTGTACAGAATTATATTAAAATATCAGACACCGAAAGGGCTCACAGTTGAGTCATTGCTGTCGTGTCAGGCTTTGTTCAGTCAAGGTACAGTATGAATCTTTCTTATGAGTGGATTCAAACATTGTGACTTTCTAAAAACTTTAAAAACTGTGCATTTTTGTTGTGTAGAGTGTAACGTTGCACCTGATCAGCAGTTGGTCTGTGGATCTGGGGCGTTATCGTCATCAGAGTGCCATGACCGAGGCTGCTGCTATTCTACAGACACCCAATCATGTTATTACCCCATGGACGGTGAGCTGGACAATATTAAATTCAAACAGATACATAAACCTTAATTCAAAATTTGTTGTTTAGTATTTAACAATAAATCTCAAAGTAGTTATCGAAGTATGCTTACGATTATAAAGAAAATTTGGCAACACTTAAAACTTTTATATATAATGCATTATAAATGTATTCATAATGTACTTTAATTAGTGGTGTAATATTACATGTATTCGCCCCGAACCGTCATGCTATGGACGTCACGGTTCAGTTCATGCAGTCAGACGACAAATACAGTCAGTCATAGAAGATAAAACCAGAAGGGGGGGGGCGCACACGGTAAGAAACGAAGAACCGCCTGCTTGTTTTAAATCAGCAATTTGGGAAAGTTTCAGGTTCTAGAGATGCTGCTGCATTGCAATAATTTCCCAAAATGCAATTTGTGTGGAATTTTTATGAAGTCTGTAAAGAGGAGAAAATACTGTACCAGGCAGATAAAGTTCGCAATGCTCGAAATATAAGACGATTATGTGGGATTCTATATGTATTTCTGAGGGGAAGTTACCATCTTCAGAAATGTTTCGATGGTATTTTCTTTTCCTCTTACCTCCATATAATGCCTATCAAAGTAGTGTTTATAAGCCAGCTGCTTTGTTAGCAGCAATAACCAAGGAAACTCTATTATTTCTCTGTTATTATATATTATATTACTGTTATTATTCACGAGGTCATAGATTGCATTATAAGGTACAATAAAATGCACAATATATATATTTTTATAATGCATTATATGGAGAGGCTACAAGTAAAGAATTACCTATTTTTTTTCTAGTTTTGAAAAATTACCTTTTTTTTTTTTATTTTATTTTTAGCAAAAACCTTAAACCACAAATAATAAACCTTAAATCAAAATGTAATCAGATTACTTGTATATGGTAAGAAGGCAAATTACCATTACAAAAAGTGGCTTTATAAGTCAATATATTGTTGTCTGTAGTAGCATTGGGACTCAAAAAGCATGAAAAAGTAAAAAAAAAAAAAAAAAATTTTATTATACAAAACATGTTAAACTGATCGCTGTATTTTCTTCATTTTACAACATTGTATTAGTTTGTGTGAAGTTTGCCTTTCAAATAATATTTCTCGGAATCAAACAAGAACATGTTCAAGAAACGTATGTGTATTTTGTGTATCCCAATCAGAATGCACAATGGATCGGCATTTTGTTTTCTTAATTCACTCATCCGCCACGGATCCGCCCCTATCCCCCGCCAGCCTCGTCACAGCTGGCGACAACCCTTGCACACCCCAAAAAGTTACTGCTGACTGGGCCCTCTTCAAGATTCCTCTGGATGAATGTGGGGCGCGCAGATATGTGAGTAGATTCATCGCAATAAGTTATGTGTGTGTGCAAGTCTAATTGAATGGTCTCCAGGAGGTGGGTAAAACGGTCATCTACATGGTGGAGATCCTGAATAGAGTGCAGCCCCTCAGTCTAAGTTACGGCACCATCACTAGAGAGTCACCTGTAAGGTACACATGAAAGTACAGTTACACTGATACACAAAGAGCCAAGCAACATGCTGAGACTCCCATGTTCCCTGCTGTCCCAGACTACTGGTTGAGTGTCGGTATTTACCTGGATCTGTGATAAGTGTGGGTTATCTGGTGAAAAGCCCCTCCCTCGGACCTTCTATCAAAGCTCAGGGGGTGTTTGGAGTTCAGCTCAGGATCGCAAAAGGTTTAAAAAAATTTCTTCATATAATCCCTAGCTGAGTCTTCTCTTACAATTCATGTAATTTCAACAAGAATGTTAAAATATAAACCATTTTTTCAAGTGAAACGTTACCATGTTCAAGAAAATCTAGGCATTTGTTGACTTTTGCAACCAAAAAAGTGATTTATAAGATTTTGTGCATTAACTACAGCCTCTTTTCATTCAGACGAGCACTACATTGATTTCTACCCACAATACCACCAGCCCCTGCATATGCTTCTGGGGAAACCCCTTTACCTGGAAGTGCGTCTGCTAAACCCTCCAGACCCCACTGCTATGCTGCTGGTGCATTACTGTGTTGCATATCCACGCTCTGCACAATCTGCCTGGATCCTTATTTATGATGGGTACAAGATGTTGTTTTAATTAAAACCGCATGAAAGCACTGACGTTTTTTGCATAGTTTTATGGGAACAAGCTGAAAATGTAAATGTTGCTTTAGCCAAAAAAATCTGTATACTGTCACTTTTAATTCAAGTTAATGCATCCTTGCTTTTTTTTTTTTTTTGATCTTACCCCAAACTTCTGAATGGTAGAATGCATTCAACAAAAATATTAAGCAGCACAGATAATGTTTCTTGAGCATCAAATCAACATATTAGAATGATTTCTGAAGAATCATGTGACACTGAACACGGGAAGAAATTACATTTTAAAATATCATAATAGATTTTTAAATTGTAACCATTTCACAATATTATTGTTTTTATTGTACGTTTTGATCATGTAAATGCAGTCTCTGTGAGAATAAGATATTTTTGTTTGTTTGTTTGTTTTAAAAATCTTAATTTCAAACTTCTGACTTTAGGTGCCCAAATTTTCTTGACCAGACCCCAACCCACAATCCTCCTGCTACACCTGCAGAGGCCCTGATCAATCACGTTAGACGATTCTCAGTCACTACATTCCAGTTCCTACCTGAAGATGCAGACCTGCAGACAGATGAGGAGGTAAAAGGCAGCTCTGGAAGTGCTTAGAAAAATATTCATCTAGTCACAGAAAATTTGAAATGTGACTGTCTTTTCCCCACAGATTTATTTTATGTGCTCAACAGAGGTTTGTCTGCCCTCAGATGGTCCATGTGTTGAGGGCTGCTTTGCAGGTGAGTGTCAGCCATTGTACTTCATTCCCTCAGTATGCAATTACAGCCATACATTTCTCTGACTCCTAATAGGTCTACCACACAGTCTTTATAGTCATTTGTACATTTTTCAGCTAAAGCACTTTGTCCTTCCAGATCCCTCTAATATGAAGCCCTGAGAGAAGGCTGATGAGCTGGATAAAGCCCAAATAATAAATTACCATTATTTTTGTTGGACAGATCTACAAAGTCACAACAGCAAATGCAAAACACAGTCATTTTCTTATGCTGAAGTTTTGTTTAAAATGGCGTCCAATTAAATGAACTTTAGAATAAAAAAAACTTGGTGATATCTGATTGTTGCTTTCTGTGGATTTATGCAAGTTCAACTTGTGTGAAACGGCTATAAACATGTTTTGCAGTGACTCAAATAAACCTGTGGCCATCAGCGCCGCTGCTGCTTGACTCATTTCTGTATTACCAGATCCATCTATGAGTCTACATTGCATTCAGTTTTGCACTGTATATTTTTCTTTGCTTTTAATTATTATTGATGTACAGATATGACGCTTTCTTTTATATCACACAACGCTGTTCTTAAGCACTGCTGCATGAACAAATGACTTGGTTTAAACATATAGAAGAAAATATGCACTTGATAATTTATAATACTTGAGTTTAAAGGTAATTTCTGTACATTCACAAAGGTCCTGGTTGGGTAGGCACTCAGATCCTCCTGGATGAAAGTGTGTTCAGCTGAAGGGTCTGTAGTGTTTTCTGCTGTGTGTGATCAGGTTGGAGCTCTGACTGAAGGCTTTACCACACACTTTACAAACATGTGGCTTCTCTCCTGCACAAAATATAAAATGAACCTTGTCAAATGGGGAGCAATGAAAACATGCACTCAATATCTGGGAAATGAAAAGTGCTATACTTTGAATAGAATGCTGGTCGGAACATATTACGTGCCGATTGTGGTGATTTTCTGGTAATAGACAAATACTTTCCCTCCATTTCATATATTCTAATTATTCAATCCTATTCAAAGTTTCAAATCGAAGTGAGTCTCACCGGTGTGTATGAAGGTGTGTTTCTTCATGTCGGATTTCTGGTGGAATCTCTTGCCACAGTACTGGCAGGGATATGGCCGTGTGTCCGAGTGGATCAGGAGGTGGGTGGACAGCGTGGATGAGCGTTTGAATACCTTCCCACATTCCTTACACTCAAATGTTCGTTCCTGAAATCCACAATGAATTTTTCACAATTTAAAAACTAATTTATAGTTGAACAAAAATGAGTTTAATAAGCAAGATTTTATAATGTGTATATATAGATATACTTTATTCATAAAAAATAATAGCTTACAAAAAAGGTAGAAACGCCTACTAAATATGAGAAACAAAGTTGGAACTGGCACAGATAAAGGAAAACGAGAGAACAATGTACACTGACTAAACCACTTACTCTTACTAAGGCTGCAGTTGCACTATTCAGCATCAGAGGGAGACATATAACAACCTTTTATCGTGAAGACACAAAAAAACATTGCAAATTAACGGTCCTACCTTTATCCTACATGGCATCACAGGGTCCTTGCTGTCACAGAATACCAGAGACCGTCCATGATGACTACCATGCGATCTGTACACGTGAGACTCCAGGCGAGCAAGAGATGAGAAAACCTAATGGAAAAATTACAAACAGAACTGTTCAAAGAACGACTCAGGAAGTGAAAAGTTTTTCCCGTCATAGAAAGGCTTGAGGCCAAAATAAAGCGAAATACAGTCAAAGTGCTACTCGAGGAAAACGTTTTGTCTTGTGTTTCTTGGTGAGAGGCTGGTCAAGTAGTGGATTTGTATTTTAACAACAAAAAATCTTCCAAAAATGGCCTGAAGAAAGTTTACTTCAGTTGTTTTAGTGTGTTACATAAGAATATAACTTTGTCTTTTGAGTTTTTTTGGGACACAAAAAGGGCATACCTTGCCACACAAGCTGCAATGTTTTGGGCCCAAATCCCTCCGAGGACTCATCAGAGAACATTCCAGTGAACTGTCTCTGCTGTTGAGACCTTGCATGCCTGCTATGTCTCTAGAGTTGACAGGTAACCAGTGCACTGGAGACGGAGGAGGGCCGTACCGGAAACCATCTGGATCTGCAGAAACCCAGTGAAGAATAAGTATTAAACACATGAGAAGATCTGAACATTTCAACACAAATTTAATGCTGCAAAAGCAAAGATGTGTAGTTTTTTGGCCCATGGCTATACAAATGTTTGTGAAGTTTTTTGCCCATGGCTACACAAAAAAATAAAAAGGGATCCCCAACACTACCTCATGCATTGAAAATTATTTTTGTTTACTTAACGTACCTGTTTTCCAGTCATTATTGAGACTGCTGTGTGTACTGTTTTGCTGCATGATTGGAGAATATGGTTGTATCTCTTGGCCTGATTCCTCTGGCAGTGTAGCCACTTTTATGGGGACAGACCAACCCACCAGGCCTAGATAGGGCACGTCAGCGATGGGAAGAGAGGAACGAAAGCCTCCCTTCCTGCTCTTTTTCACCAGAAATGAACGAGGCATAATGTTGTTGATAAAAATATAAAAATATATTTTCAAATCACAGATGTATTAAATGAACAATTTTGTGCAACATTTTGTACAATTTTCTGGAATGGCAAGTACAAATGAGTGATATATATATATATAAAAAAATCCTAAAAAATGTCTTTACAATCTGTGTGATTACTTCAAATGATAATTGTTAAATTTCTTCAGACCCATTTGTGATCTTGTTGATAGTAAGTGAATGTGGAAAGAGGATCTTCAGGATGAAGACCTTGATATTACATAATTTAAAAAAATGACAGTGTGTGTGTAAGGGATACAAAACGTATCATAAAAAAGTATATTTAATAACTTCCTTCAGGATTGTTTCAAAGATCCATTTTTTATTTTTTAGGTGTAATATATAATTGAATCTATATGAAGTATTTAGTTACATGCTGTGAGGACTGGTGGTTTTAGGGGTATTAAGTGAAAATCACATGGTAAAACCTAAACCTATTTTCAACTGATTTGTATCGGTTCACTGCCACTAGTTCTATACGAACTTATCAATTTTTTTAATAAATTGCTAGAACTTACCAGTAAATGCGTCCAGGGACGGCCAATAGTTTCACGAGGTGTTGCTATAATAAAATGCACAGTAAATGCAGTATAATTCTGACTGCCGAGCTACGCTGTCGCGTCTCTGTCACTAGCAGTAATAAATCACTGAGGACAGGTGCGCGTTCCTTAAAGCGCAGCAAAACTGAAACTTCGGTAACGCGAGCTCACAGCACCGGATGACCACAGACGCGTCAGTTTCCGCCGCGCGCTCTGACTCGAGCTGTTACAAACCAGACTTATGCTAACCGTAACTGCTGCTGCAGTGCGAAGGAAAACTAGCAGCAAAATAAATCAGGCTGGTCTAATCGAAAGACAGCCTTTTCTGTTGGATATAGGCTACATCTGAAGCACTTATTTCGTTTAGCTGTGGATGTGACTAATGAAAACCGTCTCAGTGTTTTTTGTCCATACAATGAAAGTCAACGAGCTCCAATGTTGTTAGGACTCCAAAACATCTTCTGTTACACGCTGGTGGTTCTTCAGTCATTTTAGACTGAAAACTTGTACATTTTGATTTTCAATATTTACGTATGTATTTATATATACATACTGGGTTGCTATATATTCTTTTCTAATATTTCAGTTATTTTATATAGACATAAATGATGCATAATTTTTCTAGTACCATGAATATTGTCTAGTAGGCCTACCATTCACCATTTTATTACCATTTTCATTTAGCAGATGCTTTTATCCAAAGCGACTTACAAATTAGGACAATAGAAGCAAAAAAAAACGAACAAAAGAGCAATAATATGTAAGTGCTGTGACAAGTCTCGGTTATTCTAATGCAGTAAACGATAAGGTTTTAACAATTTTTTTTATAATAGATAAAAAGAAAACAAGTAGATAAATTAGAAATATAATAGAGAACAATAGTATTAGAGGGTCAGTTTTTTTATAATAAATAAAAAGAAATCAAGTAGATAGTATAGAAAAGGAATAGAGAATGCTAGTGTTAGAGGGTAATTTTTTTTAAATAAAAAGAAAACAAATAGTCAGAATAGAAATAAAATAGAGAGTGCTAGTGTTAAAGGGTCATGGGTAGATGGAAGAGATGTGTTTTTAGCAGTTTCTTGAAGAAGGACATTCCACCAGGAGGGAATAGTTAAAGGAACACTCCACTATTTTTGAAAATAGGCTCGTTTTCCAACTCCTGAATTTCTAACCAAAAACAATTACTTTTTCATGATGCTACATCCATGCAGAGCTTCGAAGGAACAATTTGATCAAAATGAACATTCTGTCATCATTTACTTACCATCTGTACGACTTTAGTAGTTCTGTAAAACACAAAATAAGATATTTTGAAAAATGTCTCAGTGTTTTTTGTCCATACAATGAAAGTCAACGAGCTCCAATGTTGTTAGGACTCCAAAACATCTTCTGTTACACGCTGGTGGTTCTTCAGTCATTTTAGACTGAAAACTTGTACATTTTGATTTTCAATATTTACGTATGTATTTATATATACATACTGGGTTGCTATATATTCTTTTCTAATATTTCAGTTATTTTATATAGACATAAATGATGCATAATTTTTCTAGTACCATGAATATTGTCTAGTAGGCCTACCATTCACCATTTTATTACCATTTTCATTTAGCAGATGCTTTTATCCAAAGCGACTTACAAATTAGGACAATAGAAGCAAAAAAAAACTAACAAAAGAGCAATAATATGTAAGTGCTGTGACAAGTCTCGGTTATTCTAATGCAGTAAACGATAAGGTTTAAATTTTTTTTTTTTATAATAGATAAAAAGAAAACAAGTAGATTAATTAGAAATATAATAGAGAACAATAGTATTAGAGGGTCAGTTTTTTTATAATAAATAAAAAGAAATCAAGTAGATCGTATAGAAAAGGAATAGAGAATGCTAGTGTTAGAGGGTAATTTTTTTTAAATAAAAAGAAAACAAATAGTCAGAATAGAAATAAAATAGAGAGTGCTAGTGTTAAAGGGTCATGGGTAGATGGAAGAGATGTGTTTTTAGCAGTTTCTTGAAGAAGGACATTCCACCAGGAGGGAATAGTTAAAGGAACACTCCACTATTTTTGAAAATAGGCTCGTTTTCCAACTCCCCTAGAGTTAAACAGCTGAGTTTTACCATTTTCTAATCCATTCAGCCGATCTCCGGGTCTGGCGGTAGCACTTTTAGCTGCAGCTTAGCATAGATCATTGAATCTGATTAGACCGGTAGCATCTCGCTCAAAAATGACCAAAGAGTTTCTATATTTTTCCTATTTAAAACTTGACCCTTCTGTAGTTACATCGTGTACTAAGACCAACGGAAAATGAAAAGTTGCGATTTTCTAAGCCGATATGGCTAGGAACTATACTCTGTACCATGGGTGCAGCAGGTGCAATGATATTACGCAGCGCCTGAAAATAGTCCCCAGCTAGGTAACTAAAATAAACCTATTTTCAGGCGCTGCGTAATATCATTGCGCCTGTTGCACCCATGGTACGGCAGCAAAGTTCCTTGATTATTACGCCAGAATAAGAGAGTATAGTTCCTAGCCATATCGGCTTAGAAAATCACAACTTTCATTTTCCGTCGGTCTTAGTACACAATGTAACTACAGAAGAGTCAAGTTTTAAATAGGAAAAATATAGAAACTCTTTGGTCATTTTTGAGCGAGATGCTAACGGTCTAATCAGATTCAATGATCTATGCTAAGCTACAGCTAAAAGTGCTACCGCCAGACCCGGAGATCGGCTGAATGGATTCGAAAACGGTAAAACTCAACTGTTTAACTCTAGGGGAGTTGGAAAATGAGCCTATTTTCAAAACTAGTGGAGTGTTCCTTTAAGGTAAAAGTCTGAAAATGATTTTGTGCCTCTTTGAGATGGCACTATAATGTGCTGTTCACTTGCAGAACGCAAGCTTCTAGAGGGCACATACTGTATATGTCTGAAGTAGTGAATTTAGATAAATTTTTCTAAATAAGGTACATTTTTCTTTAAAATATTAAAGAATAAATATTATTGAAATAAAATACAATCCACTCTTTTTTTTTTAAGTTACATGTATAGTCTTAGGCCTGGTTTGGCCAACAAGGTGAGTAAATGTTAGAAGAATTTTTGAATTTTCATCCCTTTAACATATAAAACTCTTTAATGCAAAATAATACCTACATGACTCAAAAATTGTAACTTTGCAAATGTTGTATAGCATAAATGTTTATTCATTTTATCTTCAAATACAGAACACTGGATCATCATTTGATAACATTGCCATTTATATGTCTTTAGTACTGTCATTCTTAATAACACATCAGTAAAACTGTAGGAGAGAGAGGATGTGGTCTGATGGGTGTAATGCGGAGACTACTGAACATTTACGGACTGTGGAGGTAAGGCAGCTGTTGGAGCACTATAGAGGAGGTGACGTCACATCAGCCTGTGTTATGACCTCATGCCCTCACTGGCCATTTATTTTAACATGACTACACCTGAAAGCGTAATGTGATGTGTATGAAATATTGACCTCAGCTTTTTGGGTTGCTGTTTTGATACACACAGTGTTTGAGATCGCAGTCACACTATATTTGAATGAAAACATTGAATACAGTAGCACATTTTCTGTATGCTTGTAACACTTGAGTGACATTACATGCGCTATAGACACATATTATTTTCCCCAATTTATGCATTCATCTCCACATTTACTCATCTTGAAGAAAATGGAAGACAAACAGTTCTGTTTGTAATGATTTAGTATACTGCAATATAAAAAATATCCTGATAATAAGAGGAATTTTAATACAATACAGTGTTCTTTTGAACAGTGATGTTCTTCAATCTCATGCATAAAAGTGTACATTTATGCATTTTGTTTTAGTTAGGTCGTCTTCTGTAATGACGACATACCTTTCATGAAACCAATCAGGGTTTCATTATGATCATTGCTTACATGGCAACCTTCAAACAACAACAAAAGTGAGTGAGATAAAAACTGGCATGAAAGATGCTACAAAAAAAATAAAAAATAAATAAATAAAATTTACTGATAACAGTATATAGAAGTATTCAGTTTCAACTGTTACAGTGACATAGTGTTTCTGAGATATGTGATAGACTTTATGCAGGGAAAACTGACTCATAATACCACAAAGTACTGATATTATTATCACCGTAACATTTTTCATTCATCTTTTTTTTCCTTTTCTTCCACTGATTAGAACATAATTCAGCCATTCTGAAGGTGATTGAAATTAGAGCTCAATGTGAGACAGGAAGGTGTTTGACCATATTAGCCACCCGCTGACAATCTAAAAATGGCATGTTCCTGCTCAGGTAACAATAAATAGGCTTACTAAAGCCTTTCCAATAAGACTGACTTCTTGTTTTAAACAAAATCAACTCACTAAACAAGTTAAGTTAATTTCAAAACAGCCATGTCTGATTTCCTATTAGCAAATATTCTTTAGAAGCTAAATCTCACACCACAAAACCGTTGTGTTTTGTAATCGAGTTGTGAGGAAAGCTTCCTTCGACTATTTGAAATCCAACAGTCCCAAACCAGAACAAATGTTGGTACAACAACTGCTTGACAAAGTTTTCTGGCTTCAGGGACCCTCTGAGGTTTCTCTTTAAAGACCAGCCAGAAATGAAAGGTGCAAAGCAACTTCCTTTACTTGCTGCTCTTCTTGTAAAGAACAGTTTATAAAAGGTACACACTTCTGAAACTGGTTTTGTGGATGGTTTTAAATGTTACAGAGGTCACTGGGGAACAGGAAGGATGTTCTAAATCAGAGTAAAGCCCTAGTAGAGATGATGCTAGAGAGGTTTAGTCTTTTAGATTTGTAGTGCAACATGAAACAATATTAAAGGGGTCCTATTATGCTTTTTCACTTTTTCAACTTTAGTTAGTCTGTAATGTGGCTGTTTGAGCATAAAAAAAGATCTGCAAAGTTACAAAGCTCAAAGTCGATTTCAAAAGGAGATATTATATTTAACAGATATCACTTTTCAAAAACTACAAGGAACGAGTCGTTTGGACTACAACGCATATTTTCCGCGATTTGTGATATCACAAATATCGACGAATGGGACGAGACCTGGTTGAGCTGCACTAGAGAAGGCAACGAGTGTTATCACTATGTCGGAGACGCACTAGCTTTCCCAAGGCAGACGAACTTAGAGTGGTTACAATCATCCGGGTTTAAATCACGTTCAGATTGATTTGATTTTGACGCCATATTTACACTGAAGCTCGCAGGCGGCTATGGTAAGGGGCATGACATTTCCCGACCAGGCGCCGAATGCTGCCAATTAGGGATGGGCGTATCGATCCGAAGTATCGATATATTGATACTGATGCGAGTATCGAAAGTATCGATACTCAAAACAAAAAATATCGATACTAAGGAGCCGTTCATGCCAGACTGGGGAGAGAGGTGTTGTAATAATGTAAAATATGTGAAAAATAATGTGTTTTTCGAACAACCTAGTATGAGAGCCTGTTCTAGTACACCCCCAAAACAAAATCAAGACTTTGTAAAAGAGCATAATAGGACCCCTTTAAAATCTCAAGTCCATTTGCACAAAATATCATTATTGGTCTTATTCACACTGTTATTTCTTAGTCTGTGTCAATTTTTATTTTTCAGGTATAACAGGTATATAAAATAGTTTTTTTTTATCAGTGCAAGGGGCATTATAGGTTTGATCAAGGGAAAAATATCAACTCTACAGCTAGCTATTCGACACAAACCATTAATAAACAATTTTGTATCAGTCAATACAACACACTGGTATGTTAAAACAGCAACCCCAGGAAACCTTGAGAACTTACAACCACTCGAAAGAAGATATGCTTTATGAACACACTTAAATGGTTTTCATGACATATTCAGCACATACTGTAAATACTTCTCCCCAAAACTCCAATGTCTTGTAATGCATCATACTGTCAAAGACATGACTGAGAGCAGCTTCTCACTGGTTTTTGGGTCAATAACCAGTAAATGGTGCAAATGTCGGCAATGTATTGTTCTCAGAAAATCATGTAAACATGTAAAATGTCTAATAAATGCAACGATTGACAAGCTTTAGCAAAATGAGGCAGTGGTGGGGAAAGGCAATGACACTGATGTACCATGTGTGGTCAGACAAACACAGCATCGTAGACAGTACTGAGTCAGATGGAAATCTTCAAGACAGGTTACGAAATTGTGGGTAAAAAAAAATGTAAGTGACCCAACTCGACTAAAAGAAAGAAACCTGTTACAAGTATGAAATATTTGTATAATATAATGCATATGTATATACAAAATCCCACATTATTTTGCAATGAACTGTAGTTTAGTTTAGTAGTTACGTTTGTTTGAAAAACCTTTCATAGTTCAGTCAAATGCAAGCAAGCTTTAGCTCTACAAATGAAGACTTTCTTCAATATCAACCAAGAACAACAGTCTTCACAAATGCTTCAGGAAGTTGCTTTAGATTTAGCACAAACCCATAAAAATCAGGATCAATAACTGCCTTAAGATGGTTAACAGTAGAAATGTGAAATCCAAATCAATAGCCTATAGTTGCTTGAGGGTATTTATGTAATGTACATAAACTCGTTGCTTGTAAGCGTCAAGTCAATAATAACTTCACAGTATATTTTGGACTTATAGATCTACTTTACATGAGAGAGGGGTTATGCTTGTGAACATAAAAAAAAAAAAAAAAAAAAAAACACTAACTAGATATGTCATAGCAGCAGTTGTTATTCTTTTCTTTACACTTTTTTAAAGTTCTCTCTTTTCTGGAGACCCTGTAGTTTCAGCTTAATGCTGTTTTTCAGGATTGGCACAGAAGAATAGTATAAATTAAATAGTTTGGCCTCTGTATGCATGAAGTACATTAACATTATTTAAAAAAACATAAAAGAAATAAACAATTAACATAAAAAACTTTTGGCAATGTTGACATAGTTTTCTTTTGCAATGGATTTTTTTTCCATCCAAAAGTTTGATCACTCTTCTTTGTTTTGTATAAAACACACACAAATACATGGATGAGCTACGGTAATATTCATCTATGCATGTAACTATTAACATCCCTATTGCGTTATATAATAAGACTTTGTTCACTCCTATTTTCTCTCATTCGGCCTTCACCTCCCATTAAAGGGATTATAGTGTCTGTTGCGTTTCAGATAAACATAAAAGGTGCACATCCTCTCCACAGGAACAAGACAGAAAAACGAAGAACGTCCAGGCTGAGAGAGGCACCAAATCTGCTGCTATCCTCTAAACAAACAGTAGAGATGGTCCCTCCGTTAGGCGCCAACTGAGCGTGACAAAGACAATCCCATGTTTTGACAGGATGCTGCAAACTTGTGTACCAGAAGGTGTGTATCCTGCTTGCTTTTTCTTTCCTCTGTCACCTCATTTCTAGCCAGATGGCTGTTGTATTGGAGAAGTTGGTATGCTCACAGGGACTGAGTGAGTGTCTGGTTAAATCAGAGGTAGTTTCAAGGCCACACTGTTTTCTTTGAAAAGAGAAAATGGCAAAAATGACCAAACTTTCTGGCACTCAAGAGAGGAGGACAGTTTGTGTGTGTATGCATGTTGGTATTTGTTATACAGAACTCCAAATTCAGTCCTGGGAAGAAATGCAATACGTTTAAGAATTGTGCAACAGACACTGACAAAAAGAAAGTATAAGACAAAGAGACAGAGGCTGTATCTGAAACTGAAGGCAGCTGCCATGCATTTGTTTAAAGGGACCACCAAACGTCCCATCTAATGAGCTAGAACAAATTCAAGTAAAGTTTAGACATAAACAGATATTTAGTGACTACAGAATGCGGTGTAGAAATTTAAACTCAAGCTTTTTAAAACATGAAAAAAAGGCATTTATGAATTATTTTATTTCTAATCTCTTTATCAGATGTTTTATCTCTAAACACCAAACTGAGTGCACAGGATTGTGGAGATATAAGTCGAACAAATGGAAGGCCAACACTGGATTTGGACATGTCTTGGTGCCCCCGTAGCTCCCTTTACTGCCAGAAAAGCTGCGTTTTTCAAGTTTCGGACACAGCTTGAGTGAGAGCGAAGTATAGTATGAGAGTGTCGTGCTATGCATCGTTTTCCTGCCCTACCTCTGACAGCTTCTGGGTGAATGTACATAATCTCTCTCTCACGCTATATGTGACCCTGGACCACAAAACCAGTCGCTGGGGTATATTTGTAGCAATAGCCAAAAATACATTGTATGGGTCAAAATTATTGATTTTTCTTTTATGCCAAAAATCATTAGCATATTAAGTAAAGATCATGTTCCATGAAGATATTTTGTAAATTTCTTACCATAAATATATCAAAACTTAATTTTTGATTAGTAATATGCATTGCTAAGAACTTCATTTGGACAACTTTAAAGGCATTTTCTCAGTATTTGGACTTTTTTGCACCCTCAGATTCCAGATTTTCTAAATATTGTCCTATCCTTACAAACCATACATCAATGGAAATCTTATTTATTCAGATTTCAGATGATGTATAAATCTCAATTTAGAAAAATTGACCCTTATGACTGGTTTTGTGGTCCAGGGTCACATATATCTGTGCATTATGTGCAGTCTATTCCTAAAGGATTCTGTCCATCCCATCTCACCATTTCAAGCCATCTCAGTTCTCGAGTCCTTCGGTGCACACCATGCCCGGGTAAAGCTGCTGCTGGTTAGGCAGAGGATCTTGGCAGGGGGTTTGAATGGGGTTCCTTTCCTCGCCGTCGCTGTCCGTGCTGCCTTGACTGTCCAGATGAGGTGACGAATGGTGCGGATACAGGGAGGTTAGAGGCAAGTGGCTCTGAAGAGGGTCCTCGTCCGAACTGAGGTAATCACCTTCTGCAGATGCTGGGCTTTCCAAACATAGGTCCTGATATACGCCTCCACCGCTATTCTGGAACTTGGAGGGCTGTCCACGTAGCCGCCTGATCTAAAATGTTTAAGAGAACGGAGTTGACAATCTCTATACTCTGGCAAATATTCGTACAAATGCACAGCTCTGCAGAAAAGACCATTTTTACTAATGATGGATCAGTGCCTGATTTTTAGCTGAAACCTGGTCCTTGGTGATTCATAAAATGCAGGTCAGAAAGAACCGGTTCAAAAGAATGATTTGTCCGCAAATCAGACATCAATCCAGACTGTTTGACTGAGGCTATGGATTACAGGTAATAATATTGTAAATAATGTTCAGTTTCTTGCACAGACAGATTGTTTCACTTCATAAGACCTCAGTGTATTGCCAGGAGCCACAGGTTTTAATTTTGTGTTCCCTGATATGCTTTTTTTGTATTCTCAAAGATGTGCAGGTGCTGACTTGCATTTTATGAATCACCAAGGACCACAGTTTCAGCTAAAAACTTCTTTACTGTTTTACTGAAGAAAGAAAGTCATCTAGGATGGCCTGAGGGTGAGTAAATGAACAGCACATTTTCATTTTTAGGTGAACTATCCCTTTAAAAAACATTTAAGCAAAAACTAACAAAATTGGCAAAAATGGATCATAAAACATTTGTCACAACAATTTTGGCCTGATAAAAAGATTAATTCTGAAAATTTTCATAACATGAGTTTGTGATATATTTTCTGTAGGGCTGGGATTTGATTCCAAAAAGAATTGAAGAGGACCTTTGCAATTGATTCCATCAAAGATACTCATTTATAGACTTTTCAGTTGCATAGAGCTAATCATTAATTTGCCTCTTGGTCGCTCGCTACTAGTGATGGGAAGTCTGAATTATTTCTGCAAACAAGTTATTTCGGATGGTTTGTTTCAATGAATTGGTTAAAAAAAATGACTGCAGCAATTTTTATGTGTCATGGTATGTAACATGAAACATTCAATGTGTGAACGCATATTGCTAATTATTACCTTTCATTTGCTTTAATCAATGAGGTTTTTTTTTTGGTCACTCTTTCAGTCTGTGATCCTACATGTTGAATAACATAGAACTGACAAATATTGATTAACCCACATCTTGGATAAACTTCCTAAAATGAAGTTTTGCAACTAAAACACAAAATACAGACATTGATGCACAAACGAAGATTTGTTCTAGATGTCTAAAGTATATAAAAAGAATAAACTGTAAGACTGGCTTGCTGCCCACAATGGAAGGTTTTGAGCATCACTCTGTACTACATGAAGAGACAATAGATGCTGACAATAATAACAGAATACTAAGGAAGTTTAAAAAGTAGTAAGCATTCATATCATGTAGTCACAGTGAGCTTAGGTGAACATGTTCTTCCAATCTATAAAGAATAGAAAAAGAACTGAAAACAACAGTAAGGAACTCCAGAGTCGATTCCAGAACCAGAAATCTGAATCGATTCAAAAATATCAAAGTCAACAGCCCTAATTTTCTAAGCATCAAATTTCTTTAGTTTTCTGTAGAATATAAACACTAACATTAAAGGAACACTTCAAACATTTTTCCCGCTTAACCGTCCTTTTTTCCACTTGAATTGCTACAGTAATTCTACTAAACTGCTTGCAACAGGTTATGTTTCCATAGCAACAAGTGGTGATCATTAATATGTGCTGATGTAGAATTTAAGTACTGAATATCAGAGAGATAAGAGCAAATTATAAACATGCACTGTGGTCGAGATCACTTTGTCAATCTTATTTTTGTGTTAAATATGCTGTGGTTTTTATTAAATTGATTAAGAGGTGTTTTTACTGAGACTTCGATGTTAGACAGATTACGTGCTTATTTTGCCTGCAAAAAAAAATTTAAAATAGGTGGGAAAAGGTAAATTTTTTTCACAAATTATATGATAAAAGTTTGCACTTAAAGAAGCATGTTAAAGTAAGAATGCAAGATTTTTAATTTAAATTGGAATTAAGTGGTTTAATTTATCAATTTTATTTACCTACTACTAACTACAAGGTTGTTTTTGATATTTCACTTATGTGCTACTATTTGTATGTTTAAATCTGCATGTGCACTGGTGAATATGTTTCGCGACTATAGACGTGTGTGAATCATGTAGACTGTGGATTTTCTTGCGTGACAGAAATGGACCACAAATTTTTGCTCTCATTTCAGATCTTCCCTTCTGAGTCAGTGAGCATAAGTGAGTGTGTGTGTGTGTCCTAACATTCGTGAGAGCCTAAAACAGGTATTATGCTAAAATCTCAGATCTGAAACGTCATGGGTTTCCCAATAAGTGTTTTAACAATTTGCGAGTGTGGGAGTGGGAGGGGCTGTGGTTAACCAATGGAAAAGCGTCCTGAGACAATCATCTACACAAGCCCCACCTCTCACTTCCTCTGTCTGGTTGATCTCGTTTCAGCCAAAACCACAGAGCAAAAAGTCAGTGCACAGCACTTCCGAATTAGGACATCACCGAGATTTTTAAAAGTATGGTTAATTAAACATTTACAAATCTTAACGAAAAACACATTCAGTGCTGAAATACTGAAAAAACTGGAGCATAATCACATTTGTATGTAAACACTGACACAAGCAAAGAAATAGAGCGAGAGGAAACGTGAGTGACGATGACAAAATCAAAACGCAAAGAGGGATGAAAACGAGAGATGAGAGACGGAGTGATACATGAACAGAGAGGTGAAAGGGAGGGAAATAAATACAAGAGAAAGATAATGTCAACACACTCTCACACCCCCCTGTCACGAAAGGTTTTTCTACAAATGAGCAAGATCATCACATGAAGTGCGTGAGATCGAGCTGTGACTGGGTGCGTGGGCAAGCACCACAGTATCAAACCATCAAAGCCATCTGTGTGTGTGAGGGCATATGGGGGGAATGGGGAAAAAGATTTTCGAGTGGTTTTTATTGTGGTTAGGGAGGGTCCCTAATGCCAAGAAAAGCTCTACAATACCACTTTAAAACTGTGTACACGGGTAATCACTAATAAGAACAGTGACAAAGTGCAGACAGGAAAATTTAGATTATAAAATATATAAAAAGCCATACTAACTGGCAAAAATGACATTTTAAGAAGAGGAGAAGCCAGGTTTGTGTAGTAACTTGCAGGGGTGTGAAGTAACGAATTACAAATACTCACGTTACAGTAATCAAGTCGTTTTTATCAGTAATTGTGCTTTTTTGAGTAGTTTAAAAATTGTGTACTTTTACTTGAGTACATTTGAAGTGATGTAACAGTACTTTTACTCCGCTATTTTTCTCCGTTTGTGGTCGTTACATGCTTATTTTAATTTTATTTTTATCCATCATCATGATTGGATAGAGAGATAGTAATAGGTCTAGTGACTTTTGTCAAATCAAATTGTGCATAGAAAACGTTAACCGCCAACTGTTTATCATGGCTGCTAGAAGCGCATTCTTCAAGCATCAATTCAGTCGCATCTTCCTCTAACTTAATATGTTAAGGTAAATTTTGGATTTCTGCTTACTAAATGATTTGTATATACAGTATGCTTGTCTATCTACACGGCCTGAAATTTGGTGTGAGGTTGCGGGTATTGCATACAGTGTTAACTCCCGCTAGTGCCACGTTCGGTAAATTCCCGCTCACTTATGCGACGAGCGATCTGCGCTGCCTCGTCTCTCTCTCTCGCGTGCGTTCTGCAGCAGTCACTTGGATAAGTCGTTGTTGCTTGTTGAACTTGTTGACTTTTGATGAGTTTGAGCACGTGATGCGCGCTGTGAAAAAGTGTGTTGGAAACACTAATTGAGGACCAAATCTGCACCTTATTGATGACCCGTGGCGTTAATATACTGCATCTGTGCCAGCGCCTGATGTAATAAAACTGCAGCTCGTTAATAAACTTTTTTTT
>NW_015505518.1:238735-241577 GCF_001515645.1 Sinocyclocheilus grahami | reverse complement strand
GTTAATATACTGCATCTGTGCCAGCGCCTGATGTAATAAAACTGCAGCTCGTTAATAAACTTTTTTTTATTTTAATAAATTTTAGACAATCCGCCTTCATTTAGCAAGTGCACTCGCGCATAAACAATTTTCAAGTTCAACACTTTTTGTTCCGTTCAGTTGTGGATGCTACTGATTCAATTCACCGAGACCGCCGTGGCTCCGCAAAGAGACATGCGTGTGTGTGTTTTTTCCTTTGAAAAAGTTTCCCCAGACATACTTAGCTATTTACTGCATTTTTCCTTACGAAATTGTATTATCAGCATAACAATTCGAGTAAATGTGTAAAAGGTATGGCATGAATTTGCCGTCCTTCTAGAACAATGTGCATTTATGTTAAAATTGTAACATAAATTATCAAGTTTAGTTATTCTTATTTCTTTATTGCAAAACGCTAAAACTGGCACCGTTTTGGAGAGAAATGGGCTTTCATTATCATTATGTGTGATGCTGAACTATGAGTTTCTAATGGTGTTTGTATTTGCACTGTTCTAAACATTAATATTTTATGTGCAACAACAGCATATGCTGTCTCAGTGGCCTTACACATGATTTTAAATCTATTTTTTCAAACTTTATGACTTAAATGGAGATGATTGTACTGAGAATAACTTTCATCTTTTCTTCAACTGAATACTGTTTCTGTGCTGTTTTAATGTATTTTAAAGAGTTGGCAGTCAAAATTTAAACTGCTGGATGATAGATACTCTTCATTCTTTATGACAAATAAGATAATGTGAATTACAGAATGTACAATGTTTTTAAAATGTATAAATTGCGGTGTACAGCGTTTATTATGAGGGGGTAGAATCCACAGCTCAGTACTCACTACTCAATACTCATGAGTACTTTTAAATAGGCTACTCTTTTACTCTTACTCAAGTAGTTTTTTGGACAAGTACTTTTACTCTACTCACACTACATTTTTTGGAAGGTAATGGTACTTTTACTTGAGTATATTTTTTCAGTACTCTTTCCACCACTGGTAACTTGGGATCATGGGATCACGTCTTTTTACCGAAAATAGTGTGGGTTGGACTTTTTTCTGATCACATATGCAAAGATTGTGACAGATAGCAGCTGAACTTGCCCACTAGTGTGTGTACGTGAGTGTTTGTTTGTGACAGCCTCACCTCATTCTTGAGTTCAGCGATCTGCTCTCTCAGTTGAGTTATATACTGTCTGGAGTCTGAGTGATTCAGCTGGCCTTGGATCAATCCCTCCTCTTTCTGCAGGCAATACATACACTTATATTTAATTATACTGATATAGTGGTTGGCAGAACTTTTATGAAGTTTTCTAAACATGTTAAACAGACACTGATAATGTCGCCTGTATTTCTCACCTGTATTTCTAGCTCGGCTATCTTTTGCCGGAGTTCAGCCATAGAGGCCATGCTGTCAGCTTCTCTTAGACGGACTGCCATCACCTCTTCTTTGCTCTGAAAGAAAGGTAGCAAAATTACTTTTAGAATTCAAAAGTATTTCTAAAAAAATTCAACATTCTAATTCATGCATTAATCTATAAACCCAAATTCGGTTGTAGTCTTACTATGTCTTTTAATTAGGGATGCACTGATATTAAAATTCTGCCTAATACCGATAAGGTGATAATTATTTGTCTATGTCCGATGTCTGATGAAAGATAAATGGCATATATTAAACATTTTACACTATTTTGTCTAAATAAACTAAATGTAAAGCATGAAAAACTAAGGTCAATCATTTTAAATGCTACAAATGAATTTAGGCATCACAGCAATATAAAGTACAGTATGAAAACATGGATGTTTATTTTTTAATGTATGGGATTTTCTTATTAAATTGAAAATCCACACTGAAAAAAAAAATGAAACAGTATTTTCCTGTAATGTCTCATGTTAGCCAATAACCGATATGGTATTGATACAGTATATGACACATCCCATTTACTGTTTATCTCACTGAATATTCAGTTATCTGTTCTTCCTGTATTGTATGACTGTGAATGCACTGCACCTTGCAGTCAGACTCGGCCATCTTTCTTTTCATTTCGTTGAGTTGGCTTTGTAGTGTTTTGTTGTGGGAAAGAGCATTCTGCAGTCTCTCCTGCAGGCCAGCGCTCTCTTGCTCATGTCTGATAACTAGTTTACAGTTGATCTGGTTCTGTGGAAACGGAGAGAAACATGTGAGAAGGTGAAGTTGTTTGGTTGCCAAACTTTATCTTACATTTTGAGGAAAACAACAAACAAACTTAAGGGCAAACTTACTAATGCATCATGATTTATGCGTCAAAATATTAGGGGTGCGAATCGTCACTGGTTTCACGATTCGATTGCGATTATCATGCCAACGATTCAATTCAATTCGATATCACGTTGCATCACGATTCGTCACATCCTCAATTTTCAATATTAAGGCACATGGCCACATTTTCATATTCATTTTATACCAATTTTTATTTTTTTTGCATTTATATTAAATTATATAAGCAGGCTAATTTTTAAAACAATTACAAATTATTAATAAATCAAAACAATTGTTAAGAATTTAACCAACTAAATATAGCTTCAAAACATACAAGCAAATATAAAGTAATAAAGGGGGAAAAAGACCATTTTAAGTGATAAACAAAAAGTACTTTCAGTCTCTGATAGGGATGTTCATTTTAACCGTTAACCGACCGTGAAGAATTTTGACCGATTAATTCAATCAGTTAACCGGTTTAAAAGGTTTTTTTTTTTTTTAAATCAAAATATTTAAAAAGGTTTGCTGTATGTTTGAAATACGCTCCGCGTATTTAAAAATTGCTTTTTTTTTTTAGA